>NC_059366.1:34635000-34857500 GCF_019703515.2 Myxocyprinus asiaticus
AGAGTGTAGACAAGTGGAGAAATTTCATGTAAATATCAAAATTCTACACAAAATGCTCATTAACTGCAATATGTTCAGAAAAGTCATATGTTAAAATTGAGTGTTTGTTTTGGGTTATTTTTGAAAGATGCATATGGATTGCATTTGTGAAGATTGACCATGTTCTGGTGCAAACATATGTATATAAATATATGTAAATTTAGTATTAATCATATCTCATTTAATGATTTATAGCCCAGAGTGTTTTCCAAGTAAGTGTAATATGTTTTATATGTGAAAATATGAGAATTCTATTGTTTTAAACTGCAATACATGTCCTAAAACCAGGTTAAAAATGCATAAAATGTTTTGAGTGATTTCAGCATGTGTTAAATGCGTAAAATACTGTGAGTAAAAGCATGTGTTAAAATGCATGTAAGTTGGCCAATTTCAATTAATTGTCTCAATACTCTCTCAATTTTACAAAGATTTGGGGACAAAATATTGGGACATCTGGTACACGAAAGGTAAACAATTTGCAATGTACACAATTTTGTATGGAAATGGCTCAAGATTCCTTTTGCAGTAAACCAAAATGTATGCGACAGTGTGTTTTTTTGTAAGGATAACGTCATCATGCACACCATTTTATCGGTAAAAGGCCAATTGGATGGAAACAAGCAGGAGACAAAACATTTTGCAACATTTGTTTACGCATTTTCACTTTCAACTTTCAACAGCGCAAAAACTTGACTACTTACTCGCCCTTATTTTGTTCCAAACCATTCTAAATAACCATTTACATTCCTTGCATCTTATTTTTCCATACAATGAAAGTGAGTGGTGACTGAAGCTAACATACTGCCAAACATCTCCATTTGTGTTCCACAGAAGAAAAAAGTCATATGGGTTTGGAACCACATTAAGGTGAATTAAAGATGACATAATTTTATTTTTTGGGTGAACAATCCCTTTGAGAAATGTTGTTGGTTTATATGGAGGGTCTAACTTTGCACTTGTGCAATGTTCCATTCAGAAAACCTCCACTCTCCTGTGCGAGGCTTTCAAAGGCACTAGCAGTGGGTACACAAGCCTTCGGGTACAATAGCAAACTACTGGCATGTAGTCCATTTTCTCACCTCTTTAAAGTCCTTTAATGTCCCTTGAGCCTGAGCTGCCATAGAAATCACCCCAAATTAATTGTAACACTTTGAGAATGGGCAGATTATAGAGGGAAAGGAAACAATGGGACATCAAATATGGCAAGCAGCAGGTCAGACAACGGGTCTGTCCCCACCACAGTACACCCAACCGCCTGGCAGACTGTCCCTTTCAATAGAGTCATGACCTATTTTCCAAAACAATGGTGGGTTTTACGTCAAGCTCCATTGTATGGCAGCCCAATAAAAGAGCCACTAGAGTGTAATTTGGATGGGCTTCTTTCTCAGTTCAGGGCTCCTTTGAAGTGTGTTGTTTGAATGGGAGTATAAAGGTTTAATTGAGTGTTGCAATTGATTGGATGGCCCATATTGATCAGTGGAAGGGGAAATGATGG
Organism: Myxocyprinus asiaticus; assembly: GCF_019703515.2. Taxonomy (NCBI): domain Eukaryota; kingdom Metazoa; phylum Chordata; class Actinopteri; order Cypriniformes; family Catostomidae; genus Myxocyprinus; species Myxocyprinus asiaticus. The sequence continues at coordinate 34,636,535 of NC_059366.1, forward strand.
AGGAAGACACCTCCTCAAAGAAAGACAAGCAAAAAGAGACAAAGATTTCTGCTCATCAAAAGAGGTTTGATGAGCAGATGGTGGCTGTGCTATTCTTAGAGTGCTCTCTCATTTTGGAACGAATGCCCCATGGTGTCATACGTTTTACATAATAATATTACTGACACGAGGTGGATGTATTCCACAATTCCGTTGGTTAAATGGGACAAAGGCCGAAATGCGCTCATGAATAAAAATGAGAGGAGGTTGCTCTCTAACATGGGGCTTTCTGATAGGCCTTGAAGGGCCTACAAACGACGCTCTAAATCTGACTGTACCTTAGCTCCTTCTGAATAAAAGTAAAAAGCTTACAATAGAACCAACTGCCACTCTGACAGTCAGTTTGATCCCCACACTAGTGAAACTTAGTTGTGCTTTTCAAAAAAATCACCTTTACCATCTTCAATCCTGAAACTTGACACGTTAAAAACAAAAGAGATTGCAGATTGCAAGATTGCAGTAATGCTGATTAGAAAAGTTCCAAATTTCAATCTCTCCTTTTACAAACTCAAAAATAGCCTAGGCCAATTTGGTCATTGCCAAAGGCAGAGCCATTTAAAATAATTGTTCAACCAAAAATTAAAATGATAATTTACTCACACTCATGTTGTTCCACACCCGTATGACTTTCTTTCTTATACAGATCTCAAAAGGAAATGTTTTAATGAATATCATGGCCCATCTTGTCAATAAAATGGAAGTGTATATTGCCTTAAAGCTTAAAAATGGACCCAAAAAATTATAAAAGTAGCATATGGTGTTCACGCATCATATTCCATGTCTTCTGAAGGCATACGATAGGTTGTTGAGAAAACAGCCTGATATTTTAGTCATATTTCAGTGAAAATCTTAAAACCCACTGAGTGCTATGAGAGAATCTCATTCACAGTGCCCATATGTTCAATCGAGACCTTGCATTTAGCACTAAAAATAATGCGAGCCATTGTAACGAGCTTTAAAAAAAATATTCCTTTAAAAAAGTTAATTAAAATTGTAATTTACTCACTCTTGTGCCATTCCGAACCCCTTTGCCTTTGATTCTTCCGTGGACACAAAACATGAATTTCTGAACAAATTTTGGGCCACTCTTTTCCTAATAATTTAAGTGAACAGGGACGGGTGCTGCCAAGTTCCAAAATGACATTAAATCTCCATTAAAGTATCATGATATTGGTACATATGAGTTGTATGCTATATTATAAGGATTCTAAAGACATAGGAACAGCTTTGTGTGACAAAAACATTAAATTTAAATCATTATTAACTGAAAATCTTGTCCTCCGATGTAGCTCTAGATGCATTGCTTCAAGCATTACAAAGAAGTCATAGGGGTTTTGAAAATCTTGAGGGTGAGTAAATGATGAATTTTAATTTTGTGTGAACTATTCCATTAATAAAACAAAAAGTCTAAAAGATGTCCAATTTGAGGTAATAGATGTTATTAGGAAATTCGCTATTCAAGCCAATGATAGCATTATGACACATTCCACGCATAGATCCACAATGAAGGCTAAATTCAGTTTAATTGCTGTGTCTGCTTATTGGGCCAAGCTTTTAATACTGCTGATTTTTGTTTTTGGCAAACAAATGCATTTCATGAAAGGAACACATGGCTCATGGCTTACCTCATACACAAATCTTCTCTTTGAGACAGAGCGTCCATCTTAAAATCATTCTCTAAAGTCATAACTAATCTTGTGGCACGTTGTGCAGCTGTGGAATGTGTTTACTCACACTGAGTGGTTCTGCCAAGGGCTTCATGAGACAAAACCCAGGGGGGAAAAAAAGACAGCATTAAACTGGGGCCAATAAAAGGAAGTGTGGGAATACTGTCATACAGCATGTTAAAGGGACAACCACAAATGAAAATTCTGTCATAATTTTAGTCCCCATCCACTTCCATTGTATGAAACAAAAAGTGGCTTGGACATTATTCTGTTAAATGGGCTTATCTCTCTTTTTTGTTACTCTAAAGAAAGTCATATAGGTTTGCAACAACATAAGAGTGTGCGATGGTGCAGATGTGTTTGTGGGTCAGTGTGTGAGATGTTTATAAGTGAAAGCAGCAAAAGAGAGAGAGAGTGATTATGTGACCACCACTCCTCTCTCACTATCTCTCTCTTTTGCTGTCGGACATGGTGTAATGTCCCCAGATGGATTATAGGCAGCTGTGTGAAGTTGGAAACCTGCAGCGATGATTCTAATTATTTATCAGTATAGTGTCCTAAATTAAGACAATTCATATTTGGACACTTTCTGGTTGTCAAACTAAGTGGAACATTTCCATTTAACATTACGGACTACACCTGTTACTCTACTAGGGCACCTGTGTTAACTTGAGGGGGACTTACTTCATACATCCACTAAAAATGAAAGAAAAGTGAAGTTAGTTCTGAGAAAAAGTTTAGCATCATTTGTTTGCAGATGCCACTTTTGATATTTTTACCTTATGCAATGAAATTCATTGTAAAGTGTGGATTAAGTGTCCAAAGGTGTCTAAGTACTTTTGGGGGCCATTGTATATATAAAAAAAAAAAAAAACAAATAAAAAAAAACATTTTTAAGTGTCAAGCTGAACTCACTATCGCCTGTAGGTTGCAAGAGGGTCTCTACTAGATGAGTTTCTATTATCCTAAACTACCATATAACCTCACAGGAGTCAGAGACCACTAACAAAGCACAAAGCCAGTAATTGAAAGAATACAAACACGCATGCACACACTCACACACACAATATACATGTTGACAGAGGCTAATGAATGTCATGCGATCGCCTGCCAAAAGTTGTGAGAACCACTTCTCGGGCTTGCAATGTCCTGCTGTGTCCCTGCAGCACAAATGAGCATCGTGACAATATATTTCAGCACAGGAACACAAACTTAATCACAAAAGTGGGAATGGAACACCTCCACCTGATACAGAAAAAGTACTTCTCCACCTCATCAGAAACAAACATGAATGCTCAGCTTGCCAATGGCTCTGTAACCAAGGGAACTGACCTTTATTTTGCTATTATAGGAAACTAGACACCTGCAATCCAGCCAATGAGCTCATCAGGGCACAGCATTGCTTCATTTCCTGACAGTGAATGGCCATTTCAGATGATCAAGAATGGCCATGAGGCTTATTCATGCTCGACTTATAATCATATAATCAAAACCCAGACAGATCTCTTTATGTGCTTGCTTAGACAGGACTTAAGTCTCAGCCAGTTTGTTTAAGTTTGTTTGGTTAGTTAGTATACATTTAAAGTACTCTATGCAATGCTCCTTTGCCCTTATTCATATTAAGGATGTTGCTCTTTTTTCACTATGGATTGTGGCTTTTTTTGTGTGTGTTGAGTTTAAAAGAAAACTTATAATTGAATTCAATTGAAAGCGAGCTATATCTGCAGAGTTCAGTGTTTGGCACCTGTCTGGTAAGGGATAAAACAATAACTCTTTAGCTATTAAAACCCAAGCACCCAGGGAAATTTAAATCACTGTTTCTTGAGGAGGCACCATTTCTGGTCTTTTTCCTGTTCCGCCAAGTTGGCGTCTCATGGGTATGATATCCTATGTAAGACAGCGGCAAGCTGCTGCATACTCATGTTGCCAAAGGTCCTCCACTTGCCTTGACCCTGGCTGACACCCGATCTCCCTGAAGCCATCTTTTATTCCTCCTTCAAGAAGCAACATTAGGATCATTCTTACACCCCTGCTGTTTGGTTGTGGTGACCTCTCAGCCTATGGGAATCCAAGGCCAACAGCCTAGTAAACGGCAACAGTCAGTTTCTAACAATCAACTTGCTCTCTCGCTCTCTTTCTTGTGGCAGAATGTTTAAAGAGAGGGACAGAGGGTTAACAAAGTAGTGTTTGGGTTTCTGTATCCTGTTCCAGATCTTGTCTGAATTAGTTCAGGATCACCAGTGCTGCCAGTGGCGTTTTCTCATGCTAGTCGGCCAACATTGGCCAACTTTATCTTCACCAACAAAACTTCTTGTCCTAATCCTTCAGTGCTTCCATTAACACAGGCACAAAATATCTGGCGTATTACAGCTATTTGCTAATGGACTAGATTGTACTAGTACAAGACATTTGAGAAATATTGTTTCTCTGTTCCACCTTTTTTCATGACTTTGTTATCATTTCCATGTACCATTCAGGAAGTGCTAAAATCAGTCTGATCTTCAAGGTGTGATGACTATGAAAAACCCTCTTTCAACAGCAGGAGATACATTTTAATTTTAGGAAACAAGAAGCTATACAGTATTGCTCCTTCTTTGAGAAGCTTAACTGCTACCTGTATTGTGTGAGTGCTCAACTAAAGTGCATGTAAAGAGTAGAAGGCACATTCCATGAATAGTACAGTACAAATGAATAAACATAATTATGTTTTAAATTAATAACATTTTATTTAAAACTATATTAACTAATACAAATGTCTCAATCCAGCAAACCTCTTACCGTTTGGTTTAGAAGTTTTGTAATTTGTATTTTGTTTTCTTTCTTTTTTTTTTTTTATTCTATAAATTGTTTATTTTATTTTTGTTATTAATATGTTTATTTCAAGAAATATAACTAAATCACTCAAAACCAGGGTTTTAAACTGTATTTAGACTTGTCTTCAATTTTGGTTGAAATGTCATAGAAAAAGAATAGAAAATAAAACAGCTGATAAAATATTTAGTTTGAGCCCCTGAGGTTGACGATCAGACTGATCACAGTGTGAGTTTGGTGACAGGAGGTTGAATGTTCTGCAGCTGAAATCATTCTGTGCTTACAGAAATTCAAACCTCTACCCCCAGTGGCCGAAGCTGGAGTGAAATGAAATGTGGTGAAATGTCCACAGGGTGGCGTCAAGAGCGAGTTGTATTTTTAGTTGTAAATGATATAATACAGTTAACTGGAATGCATATTTTTTTTAACCCTAAACCCAAACCCCAATCATAAATTGAACTGTCAGTGGAGTAAAATGTAATTTTAGATAAAAAAAAAAAAAATGCATCCTTCACAACACTCTAGCCATTGTTTATTTGAATGCAATTACTTCCTGATTTCCATGGGATCAGAGTCCATGCCGCAGAAATTACACTGACAACGTGCTATTGTAACCAGTCCTGCTCGCCCCACTCCGAGTGGGATTCGAACTGGCGTCAGCCAGCATGGGAGGCAGGCATGCTAACGAGGAGGCTAAAGCTAGTGCGCCTCTTGAGGCCAGGGTAGGTTTGCACCAGCTATGCGTAAGGTCTCACTTAAGTTGAGACGTAAAGTTCACACTAAGGGCTTAGTAACTACTAGTTAGTTTGTAACTAAGTCAGTGCTTATTTGGTTGCACCACCTGTTCTTAAGGCAAGACTTAACTAGTAGGTCGTAAGCTCTCCATAAAGTAATGCATAGTCGCATAATATGAAGCAGCCTTGAAATTTGTACACATAAGTGTTAAAAAAAAACGTAAATTTCAGTTTGATCTTGTTACGGTTGTTGTTCAAACCTTGTTTGCTCATGTAACTGTTAGCTGTAATAAATTATATCCTCATTGAAATACGATACGTAATAAAACAAGATTTTATTAATGGCGTATTTAGCCTATGTAAATTACAATGTTCAATAAATGTATCTAAAATGAATAAGGGGCAATAAATAAATAAATACTAATACAACAGGCTGAAAAAATAGACATTTATTCACTTTAATATCTTATATATTTTGTATATGTTGAATCTTGACACCGGGCAGCGTACACAGGAAAGTGCACCGTTAGATCGGTTTCAGGCTGAAAAAGTATGTTTTTTACATAATGTTTTCTCCCGTAAATGTAAATGAGTGTAAATGCCAACATAATCATATATGTCGAAAGGACGGAAGCCTGTCAACCAAAACATGAGCTCATTGATGTCATTAAATGAGTCTGCTTTTTTATTCCATCCTTTACTCCTGGCCGGAGGCTTCCGTAAATATTTTGTTTATACACAGGGTTATGTTCAACCTCAGTTTAATGGTGCAACACTCACATATTTAGTAGTACATAAATTGTGACAGTGCCCATTTGTGCCACAAATAGGCTAAGTTGTAACTTACGTATAGTTGGTGCAACCGGTCCCAGGGGAGTGAGGTTTTACACATCTATGAAGTACCAGTTGGATCCCGTTACACTCACCCCCCTAAACCTCACTTCCATCCGGGTCTCGGCACCAATGCAACTAGTGCTAATCGACCCGCAAAGAGCAGAATTCGAGATGGTGTCAACCGGCATGAGAGGCGGGTGCAAAAGGGGGGGCTAAGGTTACAGCCTCTAGCACCAGTCGCTTATGTGCCTCTTGAGGCCAGGGGAGTGAGGTTTACACATACCGCACAGCTATCACGTACCAGCTAGCTCCCGTTACACTATCAGTAGCACCACAGGAAAAGGTGAACAAGATTGAACTGATGAAAAAATGTCTGATGGGAATTGTGCTTGTCAGTAATTCAGCATTACAGGGTCGATTTTTTTTTTTGAGTATGTGAACCCTATATGATTTGGAAGCAGCATGTCGATTTCCGGTGAGATCATTTTGTGACAATCAACATTTTTTTAATGTAAAGCACGTTGAGTGATCATTTGTTGAAATGGAAAATAAAAATAATTTTAAAAGAGTTTCAGGCCGTATTCTGTGCCATATTCATTGAAAGTGGCAGAAAACTTTACTTCAATTATCAATTATGTAAAAATCAATTTAGTTGAGCGCACCTTTACCCTAGTTTATGCTCTGCTTAAGAAACAATTCAAATATATTAAATGAAAATATGCTTCCCTATCTGTCACTCACTCGACGTTGTGTCGATGTAGTGACACTAGGGGTCACTCTTGGGAGCCCCAAACACCTCTGATTTTTTGAAAAAAGGCCAAAGGGAATTGGCGAGTGGAATTTACATGCAACTCCCCCGTATATACGGGTATAAAAGGAGCTGGTATGCAACCAAGCGGTTGTATCCAGTGCACTGAATTAAATTTCCCTCCAAAGACGCACCTCAAAACTGCTGGATTTATGGCACATTTCAGCGGCTTCTCCCCCTTTGCACCGTGGAGTGCAGAGAACACCCCTGGGCGCTTCGGCAGAGCGAAAAAAGAGAGTATATTCTAAAAGAGTATATTTTCATTCACAAAAAGAGCGGCACACACGGAACGTCTTTTTAAAGATGCCTTTCCGTTTGTGTGTTATTCCTGGTTGCGGTCATTATCTCTCCGCTTCTGACGGCCACGAACGGTGTCTTACGTGTCTTGGCCATGCCCCGCCCCGGTTCCTTTCTTTCCAGAAGTGCATGAGGAGCTGACAAGATTGTGGGAGGCACCTTTTACTGCCCGGTCCCGGTCTTTCAGCTCCCCCACTCTCACTACCCTCGATGGTGGAGCGGCCATGGGGTATTCAGTGATCCCCCAGGTGGATAAGGCACTCGTGATGCACTTGTGTCCGCAGAGCGCTGCCACCTGGCATGGGTGCCCGAAGCTCCCGTCCAGGGCCTGTAGGTTTACATTGTCCCTGACGACTAGGGCCTACGGTGCTGCTGAACATGCCACCTCCGCCCTGCATGCCATGGCTCTCCTGCAAGTACACCAAGCAAAGGTGCTAAAAGAGCTGCACAAGGGTAGTTCTGACCCGGGATTGATGCAGGAACTGCACTCGGCAACCGACCTCACTCTCCGGGCGACGAAGGTCACGGCGCGGCCTCTCGGGCAGGCAATGTCCACCCTGGTGGTCCAGGAGCGCCACCTTTGGCTCAACTTGGTTGAGATGTGAGAGGCTGACAAGGCACGGTTCCTTGACGCCCCCATCTCCCAGGTTGGCCTGTTCGGCGAAACCCCCGAGGACCTTGCCCAGAAGTTCTCAGCCGTGAAGAAGCAGACGGAGGCCATACAACACATCCTGCCCCGGCGTGGCTCCACACCCCGTCCACACCCCGTCTGCTCATCTCCAAGGGTGTCCTCCTGCAGCAACAGCACCCGCTCCGCCGCAGCCCGCCCCCTGGGCACGGCCCCGGCGTGGAGCCCAATGCAGAAAGCAGACACCACCCGTCTCACGGCCAGCCGCCAAGAACCCGAGGAAGGCTTCGAAGCGCCCCTGAGACAGGCGACCCAGGCGCGAGGAGACCTGCTTCTTTAGAGCTGGTGAACAGACCACTCCATCCCCCGGTGGAGGGCCGGGAGGAGAATCTTTTGTTTCATTTTATGCCGCATGCCCAAGAGGCTGCGGTACCCAAAAGTTCGACAAAAGAGTGGTTTTCTCATTTCCTGGGTCACATGTCCGGTGTGCACGGCCATCATCGCAACCACCATCCACCGTCCCATTTTTGCAGGTATGGCACTCCAGCAGCGGGTCGTGGTTACAACAGATGCCTCCAAGACGGGCTGGGGTGCCGTATACAACGGGCAGAGAGCCACTGGCTCCTGGACTGGCCCGTAGCTCCGGCCGTTGATCCAGGGCAAGCACGTATTGGTCTGGATGGACAACACAGCGATGGTAGTGTACATCAACAATCAAGGCTGTCCCCCTCCACCTTGAAAGTGTATGTAGCCACTATTTCGGCTCATCACGATGCAGTAGACGGTAAGTACTTGGGGAAGCATGACTTGATCATCAGGTTCCTGAGAGGTGCTAGGAGGTTGAATCCCTCCAGACCGCGCCTCGTCCCCTTGTGGGACCTCTCTGTAGTCCTTCGGGGTATACAGGGAGCTCCCTTTGAGCTCTTGGAGTCAGCTGAGCTTAAGGCACTCTCTTTGAAGACTGCCCTCCTGACTGCGCTCACTTCCATCAAGAGGGTAGGGGACCTGCAGGCATTCTCTGTCAGCAAATCATGCCTGTAGTCGGTCCGGGTCACTCTCATGTGATCCTGAGATACCAATGTGCCCAAGGTTCCCACGACCCCTTTTAGGGATCAGGTGGTGAACCTGAAAGCGCTGCCCCAGGTGGAGGCAGACCCAGCCTTGGTGTTGCTGTGTCCGGTGCGAGCTTTAAGCATCTATTTGGAATGCACGCAGAGGTTTAGAAGCTCCGAGCAGCTCTTTGTCTGCTTTGGTGGGCAGCGGAAAGGAAGCGCTGTCTCCAAACAGAGGATCGGCCACTGGGTCATTGATGCCATCGCGATGGCATATCAGGCTCAGGATGTGCCACCCCCTGCGGGGTTATGAGCCCACTCTACCAGGAGTGTGGCGGCCTCCTGGGCCCTGGCCAGTGGTGCCTCTTTGGCAGACATCTGCAGAGCAGCAGGCTGGGCAGCACCCAATACATTTGCGAGGTTCTACATCTCCGTGTTGAGCCGGTCTCGTCCCGTGTATTGGCAGGCACGAGCAGGTAAGTTCCGGGACTGCTGGCCAGGTGTACCGCTTGCGCATAGCGCCTTTCCCCTCCCTTGAGGTGAAGACGTGTGCTCTTGACTCCCAGTCGTGTTCACAGACTGTGATCCCTGGATGACTTTCCTCCTTAGCCCTCTGGCAGTTGAGTTTGCGGAGAAACTCTGTGTTGCCAGCACAGTACGTGCACTAATGAGGCCCTGTACTGAGGTAAGTGCTCCACATGTGCTGGTTCCCCGAAGGCGACCCCATGTGATATCTTCCGCAAAATCGTTTCCCTGTCAGTAAACTGCATCTTCCTTGGGAAGAGGCCTCTCTGCCCCCGGTCGCCATGCTTTGTAGAAACTCCTCCCACTTCGGGTAGGACCTACCATGGGACCTCTCCACATGACATACTTCTGACAAGACTCGGTAAGACCATGTGACGTATTCCACTCAAAATACACCCCCCACCCCCCTTTTTTTGGGCGGGGTGTGGTCTTCACGGTGTCTTCCCCTTGGGAGGGACACCCCCCGAAGTAGACACTTATGGCCCCCAGTCGGTTAACAAACTCCACTCTTTTTGGGGAGAAAAAAGAGGAAAACAGGCCTTGGCTGGGCTAGCCTGTCCCTATTGTTGGGCAGTCGACTTGTTCCCGAAGGACCGTTCGACGCTCATAAGAGTGTTGGGGGAGGTTACGTGACGGCCTGGTGCGCTGGCTACGAGGCACACAGTGGTCTGCCCATCACGCACCGCCAGTTCATGTAACACAGTTCAGATAGTTGTGCCGTTTTCTATAGGGACCACTAGTGTCACTACATCGACACAACGTCGAGTGAGTGACAGATAGGGAACGTCATGGTTACTTTCGTAACCTCCGTTCCCTGGTGGAGGGAACGACACGTTGTGTCCCTCTTGCCACAACGCTGAACTACCCGCTGAAATGGCCGGAACCTGGTCTCGGCTCCTCAGCACAAAACCTGAATGAGTGGTTGCATACCAGCTCCTTTTATACCCATATGTCCGGGGGAGTGGCATGCAAATTCCACTTGCCAATTCCCATTGGTTTTTTTTGTTTTTTTTAAAAAAGCAGAGGTGTTTGAGGCTCCCAAGAGTGGCCCCTAGTGTCACTACATCGACACAACGTCTCGTTCCCTCCATCAGGGAATGGAGGTTACGAAAGTAACCATGACGTTTTATGGGTTCACAGCATAAAGTGACATTTTAACAAACATGAAAATCTTTACGCAGTGTGAACTTGAGCTTGGCGTGCAAAAATTGTTAAGACACTGATTGGCAGTACTGCGTCAAAAAGGCTTTGATGATTTTCTCTCTTTTAATCAACATACATAGTTTAACAGTGGAGTCCAACCCATGCCTGCAGTCACACTCTGGAATGTGTGAGTGTAGAAAGAGGAAGTTATTCTCTTTTGAAGAGTACAGCCCTCCATTACACCACAAAATTTGCAGAACACAAAAGTTTTCTGCCCTGAGCGTTATGGCCAACAACACCACATGATAATGATCGGAGCAAAATGCCAGAGAGCAATGAAGATCTGAAAGTGCTGTTGTGATAAGGGCGTGTGATCTTGACCTGCAAAACAATTGATAGAGGGGAACAAAAACATTGGAGAGTGCTAAATACTTGAGACTCAAACACACCCAAAAGTAGCTCTCTCCACACCGTAACAAAACTCCACCTTGACAAATCATTTAAAAACACATTAGCAACTTAACATGCACAAAAAAGAGGATTTTTTGCAGTTTATGCAGTTACCGCACCTTCGATAAAGTAAACTATGACTCAAGGATAACAAGTCCAAACATATACTTTTGCCTCTCAGAGGGTTACTCATCTTCCATGACTTCACCCCTATACAAGTTGTTAATTTGGTTTTGCTGTCATCAGGGTTTGCTATAAAAGATAATAGAAAAAAAATGAAACAATAGCATAGTTTCCATCCACTTTTCTCGCTATTTTGTTAACGAGAAAGTGAAAATGCGTAAAAAAATAAAATGTGCGAAATTTGCCGTCTTCTGCCTGTTTCCATTCAAATGGCCTTTTATTGATAAATGACGTCATGCCTACAAAAACACTTTGTCGCATAAGTTTTGGTTTAGCGCAAAAGAAATCTGCCCTTAAGCCGTTTCCATTTAGAAATGTGTGTTTATTGCTAATTCACCTCCCAGATGTCCCTATTTTTTTTCCTCCGAAGTTTTGGTAAAATGGGGAGAGTATTGAGACAATTCATTGAAATTAACCAGCTAACTGTCATTTTAATTTCACAAATGAATGCAATCAGAAGATGAGTAATTGCAATCAAAAGGGAACAGTTGCTCTTCTGATAGGACTGTAATATTGGTCCTGATGTTGCGCCTATCGCAGGTTGCCATCGGTTCTGACCTGAAATCGAATCGTCATGGCCCTGTTCAAGCTGGCAACCAGCACCAAGTAGTGGGGGGAACTTTCGGTCTTAGTATAAGGACTATCCATCGATGTGTATATGCCGTGTGCACCGCTATGAAAGAAAAACTGATGCTGTGTAATTTCAGGGTTTACATATGAACATTCCTGATATTCAATAGGCTATTTTGAACAATAATCTAATCTAAAGCATCGCCATCACAACTGCATTATGTCCCGCATATCTGAAGAAGCTCCGCAAATACGATCCAAGGTAAAGAGGGTTAGATTTAAATATTTAAATGTTTTAAAAGGTTAAAAAACTGGTTTTCTGAAAGTGAACTCATTGGACAAATAGTTCTGATAGTTTATAGTCTTGAAGTGTAGAAAATGTCATTCAATCAACTTTATTCGTCTACAGAACAGGGTACGGCTAATTTAAGTTTGTGTAAAGAAAAAGGCACATATAGGTAAAAAAATATAATTTTTTTTCATTTGGTAATTAATTTTTTTTATTTAATGCATTTTTCATTTGGTTATTTATTTAATTTAATACAGGAAATTTTGCCGGCATTTTTTTCAAAAGTAAGCTAAACAATGATTTTATAGAATTGGGTTATATATTAGTGTTCCAAAAATGCACACTGATGTTTTTCTCCTAGTACTGTGTATTTATTTTTAATTTAAAACATCTTTGTGTACAGAAATGATATGTTTTTTGTATTGTGGGCTAATTCCATGATTGCCGTCTATTATTTTGAATGGTGTGAAAAAGCAACTTTAATAAATTAATGGATGTCTACCGCGATTAAATTAATCACAAACAGTGGCCATTAATTTGTTCTCCGTGCACTTGTCCATGTGCATGATACGAGATATTTGTGTTGGCACTCCTGGAAGTGTCATGACGCAGATGTGTTTGCAGCATCGGCTCTATATGCCATTAAGATCAGTCCATAATCACGTACAATAAATTTGCTTTCAAGGATGTATACTGTCATCATGATTAACACAGGCTAACGATTGGGGTAAATTCTGTCATGTGACACTACATTTTTGCGTTAATGCCAATTTTCTTGATAAAAAGTCTTTCCAAACCAGTTTTTTACAACATTTGAAGAATCAACATAGAGTGTATGCGGTAGAGTTAAACGGAACAATATTATGTCCACACTTGTGAAATTTTAGCGATAATTTGCATTTCCATCAGCTTTACTTTGATGCGCTAAAACTTTTTTTGCAAAAAATCCTTGGATGGAAACGTAGTTAATAATACCATTGGAGCAATTCAAGTTTAAAGCACCACCACAGCAGGGGGCAGTAAGCGCAACTCAAAGTGTAAAGGCAACGTGCAGTTGTAGAGGCAACAAACCACACTTACAGACATCACAAGATAAAGACACATTCTTGCACTCAAACACATGCTTTTCTAAGTTTCAAACAGGTCCTTCTAAAGTCACTTTTTGTATTGTCTTGTCGATGCTTAACTTGGATGGATGAATGGATGGATGGATAGATGGATTATATATATATATATATATATATATATATATATATATATATATATATATATATATATATATATATATATAAAATCAATCCATATATATATATATATATATATATATATATATATATATATATATATACATACACTGGCAGCCAAAAGTTTGGAATAATTTACAGATTTTGCTGTTTCGGAAGGAAATTGGTACTTTACTTCACCAGACTGGCATTCAACTGATCACAAAGTACACTCAGGACATTACTGATGTAAAAAACAGCACCATTACTATTGGAAAAAAGTCACTTTTGATCAAATCTAGACAGGCTCCATTTCCAGCAGCCATCACTCCAACACCTTATCCTTGAGTAATCATGCTAAATTGCTAATTTGGAACTAGAAAATCACTTGCCATTATATCAAACACAGTTGAAAGCTATTTGGTTCATTAAATAAAGCTTAACATTGTCTTTGTGTTTGTTTTTGAGTTGCCACAGAATGCAATAAACTGGCATGTCTTAAGGTCAATATTAGGTCAAAAATGGCAAAAAAAAAAGAAAAAGAAACAGTTTTCTCTAGAAACTTGTCAGACAATCATTGTTTTGAGGAATGAAGGCTATACAATGCTTGAAATTGCCAAAAAACTGAAGATTTCATACAAAGGTGTACACTACAGTCTTCAAAGACAAAGGACAACTGGCTCTAACAAGGACAGAAAGAGATGTGGAAGGCCCAGATGTACAACAAAACAAGAGGATAAGTACATCATAGTCTCTAGTTTGAGAAATAGACGCCTCACATGTCCTCAGCTGACAGCTTCATTGAATTCTACCCACTCAACACCAGTTTCATGTACAACAGTAAAGAGAAGACTCAGGGGTGCAGGCCTTATGGGAAGAATTGCAAAGAAAAAGCCACTTCTGAAACAGAAAAACAAAAAGAAAAGGTCAGAGTGGGCAAAGAAACACAGACATTGGACAACAGATAATTGGAAATGAGTGTTATGGATCTTAACCCCATTGAGCTTTTGTGGGATCAGCTAGACTGTAAGGTGCGTGAGAAGTGCCCGATAAGACAGCCACATCTGTGTCAAGTATGTGGTGAAAGCATGGGGTGAAATGTCACCTGAGTTTCTGGACAAACTGACAGCTAGAATGCCAAGGACCTGCAAAGCTGTCATTGCTGTACGTGGCGTATTTTTTGATGAGAACTCTTTAAAGTAGTTTAAGAAGTTCTGAACATTTTATTCAAATTGTAATAGTATTTTTTCACATTAATAATGTCCTGACTATACATTGTGATCAGTTGAATCCTATTTTGGTGAATAAAAGTACCAATTTCTTTCCATAAGAGCAAAATCTGTACATTTTTGGCTGCCAGTGTGTGTATAAATATATATATATATATAAACTCAGCAAAAAAAGAAATGTCCTCTCAATTTCAACTGCTTTTATTTTCAGCAAATTTAACATGTGTAAATATTTGTATGAACATAAAAATATTCAACAACTAAGACATAAACTGAACAAGTTTCACAGACATGTGACTAACAGAAATGGAATAATGTGTCCCTGAACAAAGGTCAAAAGTATCAGGCAGTATCTGGTGTGGCCACCATCTCCTCCTCATGGACTGCAGTAGATTTGCCAGTTCTTGCTGTGAGATGTTACCCCACTCTTCCACCAAGGCACTTGTAATTTCCCCAACATTTCTGGGTGGAATGGCCCTAGCCCTCACCCTCCGATCCAACATGTCCCAGACGTGCTCAAAGGGATTGAGATCCGGGCTCTTCGCTGGCCATGGCAGAACACTCACATTCCTGTCTTGCAGGAAATCATGCACAGAATGAGCAGTATGGCTGGTGGCATTGTCATGCTGGAGGGTCATGTCAGGATGAGCCTGCAGGAAGGGTACCTCATGAGAGAGGAGGATGTCTTCCCTTTAATGCACAGCACTGAGATTGCCTGCAATGACAACAAGTTCAGTCTGATGATGCTGTGACATACCGCCCCAGACAATGATGGACCCTCCACCTCCAAATCGATCCCCCTCCAGAGTACAGGCCTCGGTGTAATGCTTCCTTCGACGATAAACGCGAGTCTGACCATCACCCCAGGTGAGACAAAACTGCAACTCGTCAGTGAAGAGCACTTTTTGCTAGTCCTGTCTGGTCCAGCGAAGGTGTGTTTGTGCCCATAGGCGACGTTGTTGCCGATGATGTCTGGTAAGGACCTGCCTTACAACAGGCCTACAAGCCCTCAGTCCAGCCTCTCTCAGCCTATTGCAGATAGTCTGAGCACTGATGGAGGGATTGTGCTTTCCTGGTGTAACTTGGGCAGTTGTTGTTGCCATCCTGTACCTGTCACGCAGGTGTGAAATTCGGATGTACTGATCCTCTGCAGGTGTTGTTACACGTGGTCTGCCACTGCGAGGACGATCAGCTGTCCTTCCTGTCTCCGTGTAGCACTGTCTTAGGCGTCTCACAGTACGGACATTGCCATTTATTGCCCTGGCCACATCTGCAGTCCTCATGGCTCCATGCAGCATGCCTAAGGCACGTTCACACAGATGAACAAGGACCCTGGGCATCTTTTTTTGGTGTTTTTCAGAGTCAGTAGAAAGGTCTCTTTAGTGTCCTAAGTTTTTATAACTGTGACCTTAATTGCCTACTGTCTGTAAGCTGTTAGTGTCTTAATGACCGTTCCACAGGTGCATGTTCATTAGTTGTTTATGGTTCATTGAACAAGCATGGAAAACATTGTTTAAACCCTTTACAATAAAGATCTGTAAAGTTATTTGGATTTTTACAAAATTATCTTTAAAATACAGTGTCCTGAAAAAGGGACGTTTCTTTTTTTGCTGAATTTATATATATATATATATATATACATATATACAGTGCTGGGTAGTAATGGATTACATGTAATCAAGATTATGTTATCAGATTATAAAAATCAAGTACTTGTCATTGGATTAAATTATTTTAAATACTTGTAATCAGATTACAGTTACTTTTTATAGATTACATGATTACATACTAACAAGGCAACAACATTTTTATTGATCATCCTAATCATTCTCTTTTTTCAATCTTTAAAATTTTTCATTTTAAATCAGAACACTGCTGATATATGTTCATTAAGTCTTCGAGTGTTTTCGGAAGAGAGGGGGAGGAGGGTTGTGTGTATTGCACTCAAAACTGATACTCGCTACAAGCCAGCCAGGTGAAGATGGAGCGGTCTACCTCAGCATTTAACCACTGGATCTATAGAGATCTCATTTTTAAGAATGAAATTACACCAGTGGTCACACATTGAACTTAATTGCTTCAAAGAATGTAGTGGATGCCATCTCTAAGGGTCCTGCCCGCACTATAGTTAATCTGCAGAATGTGTAGCAATATGAAACAAAGCCCATCAATCTACTTTTGCTGCTGATGCAGTGGAGTCCACTGCATGAAACTTGACATAAAACTTGACACAATTGTTCCTTGTGTGACTTTGTGGAACTCTGTTGTTTTCAAATATTCTGCTCTTTTAGAATATTCTTGCTGTTCAAAAGATAATATCTTGCACCTCAGCACTGAAGAATAGGTGATGGACCATCAGTAAGCAGTAAGGGTTAAAGTGTTTCAATGTTTTTAGATGAAAGCTTTGACCTAGCAACGTTGCTGTTGATTTTATGGTCATTAATGTTCGTAATGTTGCTACAGGATTGTTTTATGCACTTAAAATGAACTTGATGTCCCATGTTTAACTGAGAGTTAAACTTTGGCCATGCACTGTCATTGCCATTTGATTTAATGTTTATTTCATTCATGTAGTTTAATTCACTTTTTTTAAAATGTCAGGCATAGGGAGCTCTTTTTGTGAGGCTCCTTTTGTTAGTAATAAAGAATGGAATACATTTCCTTCCTCTTGAAATTTTATGTTAAAATGATTATCCTACTCAAATGCATGTGACATAAAATAAAATAGAATTAAATTGAAAGTAATCGTATAAGATTACACCAAAATGTAATCTACGAGATTACGTTACTGATTGCATTTTTGTCATGTAATTTGTAATCAGTACCTGATTACAATTCACAAGGTTGTATATACAGTATATAAATATACACACACAGCTTTCAGCAACTTTTGTATTGTAACTTGTCTTTTAAAGGGGTAGTTCAACCAAAATGAAATTTCTGCCATCATATGTCACTGTGGAACAAGAAAGGAGATGTTTGGCTATATGTTAGCCTGACTCTCACTTTTCTCACATCTTTTTTCCAAACAATGAAAGTGACTGGTGACTGAGGCCTTTAGCCCCTAATATTATGTCTAGCATTTCCTTTTGTATTCCATAGAAGAAAGAAACTCATGAAAGTTAATAAATGAAGACAAAATTCTCATTTTTGGTTGAACTATATCTTATATAGTCCTTAAATAACAGCGTTAATTTTCTTTCTTAACCCTTGAGTCTCTAAAACATCCAGGGCTATCCAGAGAATATTCAGGGCTACAGCCTCATCAGTCCAATGCTTGTGTTCAGCCTCCCATGCTCTTCTTTCAAGCTGACATAGTTAAAGAATCCCCAGGAAATATTTTGGCAAAGAGGAAGTTTGGATTGCTGAAGCTCGTCGCGTCTGGGCCCTGACAGCACAAGAGCCGATGTCATTATGGGCCAGGGCCAGAGCTTTCATTGTCCCTGCTCACGGCACAACAAAAGAGGTAAATAAACATCAGCACCCCCAACTCCCCTCCGCTGTCAGTCCAATTACTCACAACCCCATACCACTCAAACTGTCTATTTACCCATGACCTCAACCGCTCGTGCCTGAGGTGATTTTTTGGGGGGCGGGGAGGGGACGAGTTTGTGAGCTCTCACACTGTTCACAGATCTGCCGAGTCAACAGTAATCCTTCCTGTTCAATGGATGAAGTCTCCAAACCAGCTGATAAAGATCTGCCCTCTGTCCAAAGCCAAAATCAAACAAATCTCTCAGCCACTCACACTCAAAGACAAATGAATGGTGGACATAAAGTATCAGTGATGCTATCTGTACAACCAGCAAGTCTGTGGATGGGTAGTTGACTGGATTGGCCATTAAGCATTTTTAAATCAACATCAAGACCTTAGGTTAAAATCTATATGAATGTACAGGGAAAGTGTATGTTTATACGCGCTGAGATGGTCACCATTTCTTTTACGTTTGTAACCAATTTTTAATTACATTTTAAGCATTGACTAGTTCATTTATTTTGATTGTGACAAATTAATTTTCAAAAGAACAAATATTCTATGAAGTCTGTTTTAATTAATGAGGTAATAAAAACTCATAATTATAAAAGAATGAGCCAAATACTGTTTAAAATCGCATGCCGTACTGCTGGACATATCAGCTTCCGAAAAGATTTTCAATTACCCAGATCTCATTACTAAACGGGACAACACACATGTTTTTAAAATTTAAACAAAACCTTGCGAACGACCTCCACGATCACTACAGACAAGGGATGTCACAGACAATAATTTATAGATGCAGTCTTTGACAAAATCAAGATAACCTTGTCAATCATATAATAACACTGATTTGTTGCTTATGAAAACAAAAAGTAATGTGTCCTTTGGAGGCAAAGACTCGCAAAAAGAAAAGAAAAATGCAATACATTTGGAGTGGATAAAGTCTGACTCAGGTACTGGCAAAACATGATTTTTTTTTTTTAAATAACAAATTGTAACAACACTTATTAATTACTCAAAACAATGGATTTGCTAAAAATACAGCTGCATTATCATGGAGAAATAACAGAAAATAACAGTTTGCTTTGGCCTTCATCATCTAGTTTTCATTTAGTAAAAACTGTTATCATCATTTTCAAACTCATAATTAAAAGTTAAAAACATTATGCATTCTAAAACAACCAAAAGGCAGCAGCTTTTACTCTTAAAAGTAATTATGTAGTAATTTCAACATGATTTTTATGTATTTTTTTTTATTATTATGCTGATGTTACCTAGTGTTCTTTTTGTTGTTAAGTATTTTGTAATAGCACATACAGTAGAATTAAACTAATATAGTAATTTAGTATTTTGATGTCATCAACAATAAAGCCACACTTAATTTTGGCATTATGAACATTTCCATAAAAACAAATCACATATAATTACATAGTAAATAAATACTATAACATATATGTAACCAACTGGAGAAATTTCATGAAATTTAACTTTAGTCATAACTTGGACATGTCCCCTTTAAGGACTGGAGTTTTGCGACACACGAGCTTTGTGACACCTGCGACACTCTCTTGTGTTAGAGACGTAAGAACATACATTGTGCAAGACAGCTCCCAGTTTTGTTCATCGGTTGACATTTCTATAGGTAAATATAAAATTTCAACATTTAATTTAATAAATTGCATTAAATATGTTTTCAGAAGAGTTGAATGTAAAAATGTTGTGTTTGTTATGGGTTATTTTTGAATGATGCATATGGATTGCATGTGTGGAGTTTGATCACGTTTTACACGTGCAAGAACTTGGTATGTAAATTTAGTATTAACCATATCTTATTTAATGATATAGAGCCCAGAGTGTTTTCCAAGTGAGCATGTGTAATGAGAATGTTATTGTTTTATACTGTAATACATGTCCTTAAAGCATGGTTAAAAATGCATGGAATGCTTTGAGTGATTTAAGCATGTGTTAAATGCATAGAATATTGTGAGTGTTGTATTAAGTATGTGTTGAAGCATAGGGGTAGGCTAATGCGCTGTTTGTATTTTCTTTTAACATTAGCCTCTACCGTATTTCATTATACCGTATTTCTTTCTACTGAGTTTCATTGTGATGGAATTCACTGAATCATGTTTGCTTTCATTTGGTACATTGTTCTTTTTGAGTCACATTTACAAATTGTCAGAAAACTCCTAGATTGTAATCTAATATTTCCTTTGTCAAATAAGCACAAAGGCACAGTTTTGTTTTTTCTTTATTCCTTCTTCTTTTTTTTTCTTTTTTTTTCTTCTATACAATACCCCATCGATCGCTGCTTTTATATATATATATATATATATATATATATATATATATATATATATATATATATATATATATATATATATATATTTGGGGTTTTATTCTGACAGCTGTTTATATATATATATATATATATATATATATATATATATATATATATATATATATATATATAAACAGCTGTCAGAATAAAACCCCAAAATATATATTTTTATTCTGTGTGGTTTATTCACAACCCACCGGCTACATATAATACTAAATAAACAAATAATTTCTGAGCCCAAGAATGTGAATAGCTTAAAGTACAATGTTGAATTGATATCATGTAATTACAGTAATTTCGACGTGGTGTGGCACACCATTATGACCCTTTCCACATTAATACGTTTTTGACTGAAAACACATTAATTGTGCTGCATTTAATCCTCTCATTCACAATAAAACGGCATTTTCCTCCAATGAAAACGTCATGGTTACTTGTGTAACCTCCGTTCCCTGATGGAGGGAACGAGACGTTGTGTCAATGTAGTGACACTAGGGGTCACTCTTGGGAGCCAGAGACACCTCTGGTCTTTGATAAAAGGCCAATGAAAATTGGCGAGTGGTATTTGCATGCACTCCCCCGGACATACGGGTATAAAAGGAGCTGGTATGCAACCACTCATTCGGGTTTTATGCTGAGGAGCCGATATAAGGTCCGACCATTTCAGCGGGTAGTTCAGCGTTGTGGCAGGAGGGACACAATGTCTCGTTCCCTCCATTAGGGAATGGAGGTTACACAAGTAACCATGACGTTCCCTATCTGTCACTCACTCGACATTGTGTAGATGTAGTGACACTAGGAGTCCCTATACGAAACGCCACAATTGGCTGAACTGTGTTACGTGAACTGGCAGTGTGTGGTGGGCAGACTACTGTGTGCCTCACAGCCAGAACACCAGGTCGACACGTAACCTCCCCCAACATAGTTATGAGTGTCAAACAGCCCTTTGGGGACAAGTCGACTACCAAAAAGATAGAGACAGCCTTAACCAAGTCATGGCCTCTTTTCTCCTTCTCTTTTTCCACTCCCTAAAAAAGAAGGGGGATTATCCGACTGGGCCACCAGGTCTAGCCGGGGGAAGACACAGCAGAGACCACACCTCGCCCAAAGAGAGGGGGGGATATTTAAGTGGAAGGATATGTCACATGGTCTTTCCAACCATGTGGAGAGTCTTCAAGGTAGATCCTACCCAATGGGGAGGAGTTACTACAAACATGGAGACTGGGGCAGAGGGGCTCTGCCCAAGGAAGACGCAGTTCACCAACAGGGAAACGAATTAGCGTAAGATATATATCACATGGGGTTAGCCTTACAGGGAACCGCCACATGCGGAGCACCTACCCCAGAACAGGACTCTTATTTAGCACGTGTACTGGGCCAGCAGCGAATCTCTCTGAAAACTCGACTGCCACAGGGCTCGGAGGAAGTCAACCAGGGAACAAACTTATGAACACTACTGGGAATTAATGGCGCACGTCTTCAGCTCAAAAGGAGGTGGAAGGCACTATGTGCAAATGATACACCCGGCCAGCTATCCCGGGCTTATCCGCTTGTGTTGCGTGCCACTACCTGGGATGAAACCGGTTCCACCCGGAGGTTGTAGAACCTTGCAAAGGTGTTGGGTGTTGCCCAGCCCGCTGCTCTGCAAATGTCTGTTAGAGAGGCACCCCTGGCCAGGGCCCAGGAAGCTGCTACACCCCTGGTAGAATGGGCTCGTAGCCCTACCGGGGTCGGCATGTCCTGGGCGACATATGCCATAGTTATGGCGTCAATGAGCCAGTGGGTGATCTTCTGCTTGGAGACAGCGCTTCCTTTCCGCTGTGCACCAAAGCAGACAAAGAG
This sequence comes from Myxocyprinus asiaticus, assembly GCF_019703515.2. Taxonomy (NCBI): domain Eukaryota; kingdom Metazoa; phylum Chordata; class Actinopteri; order Cypriniformes; family Catostomidae; genus Myxocyprinus; species Myxocyprinus asiaticus. Next base: position 34,658,678 of record NC_059366.1, read on the forward strand.
CTGCTCAGAGGTTCTAAAGCTCTGCGTGCAATCCAAGTAGATGCGTAAAGCACGCACAAGACACAGCGACGACAGGGCTGGGTCTGCCTCCTCCTGGGTCAGCGCTTGCAGGTTCACCACCTGGTCCCTAAAAGGGGTGGTGGGAACCTTGGGCACATAGCCCGGTCGGGGTCTCAGGATCATGTGAGAGTAACCCGGACCGAACTCCAGGCACATTTCGCTGACAGAGAACGCTTGCAGGCCACCTACCCTCTTGATGAAAGTGAGTGCAGTCAGGAGGGCAGTCTTCAAGGAGAGTGCCTTAAGCTTGGCTGACTGCAAAGGCTCAAAGGGGGCTCTCTGTAGACCCTGAAGAACTACAGAGAGGTCCCATGAGGGAACGAGGCGTGGTCTGGAAGGGTCCAGCCTCTTAGGAACCTGATGATCAGGTCGTGCTTCCCTAAGGACTTACCGTCGACTGTGTCGTGGTGTGCTGCTATGGCGGCAACGTACACCTTCAAGGTGGAAGGAGACAGCCTCCCTTCCAACCTCTCCTGCAGGAAGGAAAGCACTGATCCGACTGCGCATCTCTGGGGGTCTTCGCGTCGGGAAGAACACCACTTAGCGAACAGATGCCACTTAAAGGCATACAGGTGCCTCGTAGAAGGGGCCCTAGCCTGAGTGATCGTGTCTACCACCGCAGGTGGTAGACCGCTTAGGTCTTCCACGTTCCATCCAAGGGCCAGATATGGAGATTCCAGAGGTCTGGGCACGGGTGCCAGAGGGTGCCCCATCCCTGAGAAGAAGGTCCTTCCTCAGGGGAATTCACCAGGGGGGAGCTGTCACAAGGAGCGTGAGGTCCGAGAACCATGTCTGGGTAGGCCAGTAGGGTGCTACCAGGACGACCTGCTCCTCGTCCTCCCTGACCTTGCACAGGGGAGGAAGAGGCCTGTCCTTGTAACCCGTGGAGATTGCCTCATCGGGGGTGGCTGTGTGCCACAGCTGGGTGCTCAGGGGTGGAAAGGCCACAGCTGGAGCACCAATCCTGCAAGAAAGAACCCGTGGATGGTAGTCGTGGTGACGAACGTACACACCGGGTATGTGACCCAGGGAGGAAGGAAGCCGCTCTTTTGCTGAACCATTGGGTACCGCAGCCACATGGGCATGCGGCGAAATCAAACAAAAAGGCAACAAAAGATTTTCCGCCCGGCCCTCCACTGGGGGATGGAGTGGTCTTTCTACCAGCTCCACGTGAGTGGGTTCCCTCGTCCATGGGTCGCCCGTCTCAGGGACACTTTAAGGACCTCCGTGGGTTCTTAGGCGCTGGCTGTGAGATGGGAGGCATCTGCTTCCTGCGGTGGGCTCCACGCCGGGGCTGGGCCGAAGGGGCGGGCTGCGGTGGAGCCAGTGCAGTCACCACAGGGGGACGCCCTTGGTGACGAGCAGATGGGGTGCGGGATCTTGAGCCGCGCCAGGGCAGGATATGCCGGATTGCCTCCGTCTGCTGCTTCACCACCGAGAACTGTTGGGCACAGTCCTCGATGGTGCTGCCGAATAGGCCCATCTGGGAAATGGGGGCAGCAAGGAACCACATCTTGTCGGCCTCGCCCATCTCTACCAGGTTGAGCCAAAGGTGGCGTTCCTGGACCACTAGTGTGGCCATCATCTGCCCGAGAGCCCGTGCCGTGACCTTCGTCTCTCAGAGAGCGAGGTCGGTCGCCGAGCGCAGTTCCTGCATCACATCTGGGGCGGAATTACCCTTGTGCAGTTCTTTCAACGCCTTGGCTTGGTGGACCTGCAGGAGAGCCATGGTGTGCAGGGCAGAGGCGGTTTGTCCAGCAGCGCTGTAGGCTTTAGCCGTCAGGGACAACATGAGTCTACAGGGCTTGGACGGGAGCTTAGGGCGTCCGCGCCAGGTGGCGGCGCTCTGCGGGCATAGGTGCACCACGAGCACCTTATCCACCAGGGGAATCGCCATATAGCCCCTTGCCGCCCCGCCATCGAGGGTAGTGAGAGCGGGGGAACTGCGGAATTGGGGCCGGGCAGTAAAAGGTGCCTCCCACGACTTCGTCAGCTCCTCGTGCACTTCCGGGAAGAATGGCACTGGAGAGGGGCGTGGCTGCCGATGTTCGCGGCCGCCCAGGAAAGCATGTCCATCATTTCGGCATCGGCCTGTGACTGGGCAATCATCCCCGAAGGGGGAAGCCCAGCTGAGGCTTCTGCCTCTGACTGGCCAAGCCCCCTCTCCGATGCTGCGCTCGAGAGCTCATCATCTTCGTGGGCTCCGAACAAGAAGTCAGACTCGCTGTAAGACAAGCCGGCAAACTCATACGGAAGCCCGATTGAGGCAGACGAGCGTGCTGGGTAATGGGAGGTCCGGGGGGGATACCCGGCGGAGTTGATCCCCTTGGGGTCCCCAAATCGTCCCCAGTGCTAGCCGCGCTGGCCTCATACCCGTAGGTAGAAGGACCAAGGCGGGGAGCCACTGGGGTGGCTTGCTTTCTTACGGGTCGCGCCCAGACACGAAAGACAGCGATCGTGACCATCCGAAGTTGAGAGATAACGACCGCAACCAGGAATAACACACAATCGGAAAGGCATCTTTAAAAAGACACGTCTTTAAAAAGACGTTCCATGTGTGCCGCTCTTTTAGAAAAATATATACTCTTTTAGAGGAGGAAAAGCTCTTTCAGAAAATATACTCTCTTGTTTTTCTGCCGAAGCACCCAGGGGCGTTCTCTGCAGTGCACCAGTGCAGAGGAGGGAGAAGCTGCTGAAATGCGCCATCAGATCCAGCAGAGGTGAATGAACAGTAATATTCAGCTCAATGAGCATGACCGTTAGGCTCCGAAGAGAAAATCTGAATGAGTGGTTGCATACCAGCTCCTTTTATACCCGTATGTCCAGGGGAGTGGCATGCAAATACCACTTGCCAATTTTCATTGGGCTTTTATCAAAGACCAGAGGTGTCTTGGGCTTCCAAGAGTGACCCCCTAATGTCACTACATCGACACAACGTTGAGTGAGTGACAGATAGGGAACTGAAATGTTCTCCAGTATGGCATACTTTGGAAAAACATGACATTAGAAAACAAAAAATAGAGTTATCAACCAAAAATTCTAGGGAGTATGTGGCCTAAAATATATTGTTAATTAGCTTAAAGGTGCAGTATGTAAGATTCAGAAACCCTTGTTATTAATGACACCTGTGGCCGTTAAGTGAACTGCAGCCTGTTGCTCATGATCGTGCGCACACACTCCATAGTGACGCAAAGGAGCATCGACCAAAACAACGAGAATGAACGTGATTCACCGGCATCATGATGACAGATGAGGTAGCATAATTAAAATCACACAGTTATGATTGTTTTACTACAAACTTTGAGACTATATATTATATTTGACTCTCCAGTGCTGGAACAGGGCTAAAACAAAGTGTGGATATAGGTCTGACTGTGCAAGACTGTAGTTTGAAGTAATCACTTTTCTTTGCATGATACATTGACTGCATTTATATGATAGCCTATGTTGGCGTTAGCTAGCTAGCCAGCTTTATCAATAGCTGTTAGCTAAATTTGGTGGATGATGACAGTAGCTGTTTATAAAATAGACTGTACATTATAAATATGTTGACACAATTCAGTATTGATGTGATTCCATCACAACTGTCATTTTGATATATCGATGCGCTATTGTTTTATAATAAGATTGTATATATTTTCTGTATAAAAAACTTATGTTACTCTAATGAATGAGTCTTTTTGCATTATCTTGTACACTGTCTAGCATTCATTTCATGTGTTATTGTAGTTTACCTTGCTGAATACTTACAGATTAACATTATGTCAGTTTCTGTGAATCACCATACCTGACTTTTAGTATAAAGAGAAGATCTTTGAAATTATTTGAAAGTTACGAAGCAAGGTAGCTTGCAATTCGTCAGCATTAGCAGGCAAGGTCAAGTTAGCTAAAATTACACAGATCAGTCCTTAAGGTACTATATTTCACATGCTTAGCAGATATGTAAGCTTACCTGTGCAATAAGAAGAACGGCAATTCAGGTTCGGTTCTGATCCCAAAAACCAAATTCCCTCCATGAATCAAATGCCCTGCCAGTGTTCACTCTAGTTTTCGCTCGACCACGATCACATTCTTGCTTAGCCAGACGGGATTCAGTAAATGTTTTTTTTTTTTTTTTTTTGGCTTACTCTGAGTTTGTGTAGGAGTCGGTGTTGTGTTTGGAGCCGGCCGTTTGCTGGATTCCATCTCTAAGATAATGTTACCTAGTGTTACAGACTGTCTGTTGACACTGTTAAATAGCAGAAGCACTGAGGCAAGGCTCTCGGGAGCATGCAAAACTTCACATACTTTGGATTTTCCCGGCAAAAGCGACCCGCTCCCTTCACATGAAAATCAGTCTGCAGGCTTTAATAGGCAAACTAGGAAGTCCAGGAAGGGCTCATTTTCTAAGATGCGTTACAAGCCGTTCACACATTTGCAAAAAAAATCAATGGTAACGAGATCAAATAGAAATTCACGGGTTTTTTAACACTTTTGTGCACAAATTTGAAGGCCGTTTATTGGATCAATACAGGTAAACGTCATATTATGCGACTACGCATTACTTTATGGAGAGCTTACGACTTACTAGTTAAGTCTTGCCTTAAGAACAGGTGGTGCAACCAAATTAAGCACTGACTTAGTTACAAACTAAGCCCTTAGTGTGAACTTTACATGAAAAATTTTACATATTGCACCTTTAATTGTATTCTATCTACAGTTGCCAACTGCCAAGAAACAATAAATTGACACATTAATGTAAAGCAGAATTCAACTGGGTAGGGTTGAACCAGCTGTTCGTAGGTTCTCATGTAAGTTAGGACGTAAAGTTCACACTAAGGGCTTAGTTTGTAACTAAGTCAGTGCTTAATTTGGTTGCACCACCTGTTCTTAAGGCAAGACTTAACTAGTAAGTCGTAAGCTCTCCATAAAGTAATGCGTAGTCGCATAATATGACGTTTACCTGTATTGATCCAATAAACGGCCTTCAAATTTGTGCACAAAAGTGTTAAAAAACCCGTGAATTTCTATTTGATCTCATTATGATTGATGTTCAATCCTTGTAACCTGTAACTGTCAGCTGTAATAAATTATATCCCCATTGAAATATGATACGTAATAAAAGTAGATTTGATAAATAGTAGCCTATAGCCTATTTGCCCTGTGTAAATAACAATATATAGGAACTGTATCTAAAATAAATAAGGGGTGATAAATAAATACTAATACAACAGGCTGGAAAAATAGACATTTATTCATTTTAATATCCTATATGTATATATATTGAATGTGTTGAAATTTGACACCGGGTGACGCACCGTAAATGTAAACGGTGTAATTGTCAACATCATACTGTATGTCGAAAGGATTGAAACCTGTCACGCAAAACATGAGCTCATTGATGTCATAAAATATAAGTCTGCCTTTTCATTCCATCCATTACTCCTGGTCGGAGTCTTCCGTAAATATTTAGTTTATACATAGGGTTACGTTCTACCTAAGTTTAATGGTGCAATGTGTAAATGTTTAGTAGTGCATACATTGGGACTTAGTGCCCATTTACACCACAACTAGGCTAAGTTGTAACTTACGTACAGCTGGTGCAACCAGCCCCTGATGTGCAGTGCAGTCACAGGTTTAAGGCTGTTATTAAATGGCTTTGAACGTGGCTTATTTACAATTTTTCTGAATTGCTAAAACACATTTCTTGAAACCTTCAACCATTTTCTCACAACTTTAAACACAAAACCAAATCTTCAAATTACATTAAAAAAACTCTGACTCTTCTGGCAAAAATCAAACAATCACCTCAAAACCATTTAATCTGTACTCAAAATCAAACAATGCTTTCAGATCATGCACACAGCAAGTCAATATAGCAATACTACAGAGCATTTATTAGACACTACATCAAAAAATGGAGAACACAGCGTTTTACTGTAGTTAAAGAATTGTTTTTATTTAATTTTTTATTGTATATAGTAAGCACATTTTTTAATTACAGTCAAAAAAAGTATAGTAATCAAAACTTACAGTAGTACAGTGAATATATTGTATAATGTAAGTACTGCAAGTAATACAGTATTGAATGTCTGTATATTCAGCACTTGCATAGTGTAAAAATACAGTAGCCCAACTGCAAAACCCCAAAGAACACTCTAAATGAAAAACACATTACAGTACACTCAAAAATGTTGTGCAACTGCAAAATCAAAGTCAATGAGAGATTTATTCTGCCTATGCATCACGTTTGCACATCATTAGAAACAAGTGTAAACAATTTTGAGTCGTTGTGTGTAAATGATGACAACTGGGTTGTAGTTGTGTGTAACTGTTGCTGCCGTGTTTACTGTTTTGCAACACAAAACACAAAACTGTTTTGCATTTAGAGGATATCAATTCCTCACTGGTTTTGTTATGCTGCATTGTAAACAGAACTAGAGTGTTGAGTATAAGAATATTGCACCAGTAATTAAAACATAAGTATATTGATCATGGCTTACACACACTGAAACTGCATACCTACCAAATCCTGGCTGTCTTACAGGGGTTTTCCTATTATTAATTGCCACTGGGCATTGCATTATTATAACAGTGCCATCTAATTACAGTTTTTCTCGACTGCTTAAACACATTTCTTGAAATTATGCCTCCTTTTCTCAAAACTCTAAACACAAATACATAACTTCTCATGCAATTCCCCAAACTTCCTATTTTCAGGTCAAAATGAAGCTCTCCACTCAAAACCATTCAATCTTGCTGAAAAACCAAACTTTGCCCTCAGACATGTTACACAAGCCCTCAAAAACACACACACTACAATATAGTCTTACACACTGGTGAGATAAATTTAAAACAATACTACAAAAACCGGTAATAAGTTATGCTGCTTGTGGTTCTCCCCCTCAAAAACCTTTTCACATGATGAACAGAACAAAAGACACAACAAATGTATACATTTGCACATTTTTTATTCCTTAATGTACTGTACAGTACAGTACACCAAACAACAACAAAAAAATTATTCTGCCCCAGCATCCCGTCTTTGGTCTGGGACAGGCCAGAGAATCTCATCAACATCACAGGCTATATTGGCCCTAGCCAGGCAGCGGGGGTAAAATCCTCTTGCATGCCTGATCCACGCCTGGCACGCATCAACTGAAATGTCTAGGCAATCTTCTTCCATGGCCTGGAGGAGGTGAACATGGATGTGAGGTTCTCGGTCATACACTTTCCACCGCCATGCCGAAAAAAACTCCTCTATCGGGTTTAGAAAGGGAGAGAATGCAGGCAGAAAGATGATGGAAAACCTCTGGTTATTGGTAAACCAGTCACAAACCAGAGCAGCACGATGGAAGTTGACAATATCCCAAACAACAACGTAGCGAGGCTGCTCTGGTTGTGCTGGCTCCCTCATAGTCATACCATGGACAAGGACATGGTCAACTAGAGTGGCACGAATTTCATCCGAGACTGCTTGTCTCCTTGCCCTTGCCCTTCCTCTTCCTTGTCGTCGTCCTCCTCCTCTTCCTCATCTCCCTACTCCTCCACCTCCTACTCTTCCTCTTCCTTCACCTCTTCCTCCACTCCCTACTGCTCTTCCTCCACCTCTCCGGTGTCCTCAACCTCTTCCTTCACGTCTCTCTGGATCCATTGTTCCAAAACTGAACGAACTGACTCGGGCCCTTTTATCTATCTATTGAATGTTCTGATTGGTGTGATCAATTTTGACTCTTAGTGTTTCCACCTGGGTAATTGTGTGCTAATTGAGCTCAATCTGTGCTGACTTGAGTGAACAATATTGAATGCTAGTGCTTTCTAAATGACCATATGGTATAGGCAATGAGAAATGAAGGGATTTGTGTGTAGAGTTTTGCGGTGACAGTTCAACAAATCTGACTCATGTGTCAAAACAGGGGAATAGTGTTTATAGTTTAGGGAAATGGTTGTGCATTTAGATAAATTGCATTATGGTTTTGAAATGTTAGTTCAAAAGCCTGGTTATAGTGTTTAAGCAATCGAGAAAAACTGTAATACAGTGTCAGAATTATATCTTGTTTATTACTACATGTTTAACAGGGAAACTAAGGTGTGAAACAGGCATGATCACTGCAGTGTAAAAAAAAAAATCACAGCATTGAGTTTGTGCACTGTGTATTGTCAGCGATGACGTAATCTCTGCTCTGGAAATAAGCAGAAGGTGTTAGTTCACATCATCACTTTCATCATGATTGGGAAGTTAATCCTGTCATATGATCATTGTTTATTACTACTGGCAGATAGCTTAATCTCCCTGAGAGCCTGAAGGACTGATGGAGTAAGAGAGATAGAAAGAGAGAGAGATCATGCCAATAAAGTACTCTGAATGAGAGAGAGAGAGAGAGAGAGAGAGAGAGAGAGAGAGAGAGAGAGAGAGAGAGAGAGAGGTGGATTAAAAAGTTTTCATATGATGATCTATGGCAGATCCTTAGACTTCAGTCTGGGTCATACCTACAGTACTTACCAGGACCACACAGATGAAATGGCAAGCTCTTCAAATAAATTAAAACACTTTAAGATGTCATTGTATGCTTATATATATGTACACACACACAACCCCAATTCCGAAAAAGTTGGGAGAGTATAAAAAATGCTAAACACACACATATCTTTGTTTCTCCAATAACTTGCTAGAAACAACCCAAACCGTGATACTATTTCGAAAGTGAAGTTTTTGAGAGGCTTGGATTCACCATTTGGTTTGAACCAGCAACTGCAGATTCTGATCCATCATGTAAGAAAGTAGTTCCATGCACAAATGTGTTTTTTGTGACCATACTCAGTTTTCCTTCTATTTTATTATTTACTTGGTAATTGAACTGTTATATATAAGCAATATCACACTTACAATTATGCTGTTTGGCCCTAAATCCACACTGCTGTGATTACCTATGTATATTATTTAAAAATTCTCTTTTTCACAACTTAGTCCACATTTGTGGGCATACATTTTTAGGAAAACTATTTGCTCTAGATTATTATTATTATTTTATTTATTTTTATTATTGTTTATTAGGTGCAACTAGTTACAAATCAAAAAGAGAAATGTTAAATGTACATAGCAGTCATGCTCAGGTCTCAGGAGGTTAAAAATCTAACTTCATATTTGTTTCTTTTGATTATGGACTAAAAATACGACCACAACATTTTCTTGGCAGGATCTGTTAGAATCACTCTCAAGCATTAATGTGTCCGTAACAAACCTCTGTTCTCAATGGGTCATATAGTTACCATATAGTTACCATATAGAAAGCCTGTGCAAATAAACCTGATGTGTTAATATTCAGGCAAGTTGCTATAAATATTGACTTTAACTTACTTGCTCTGCAATTTTTTTCAGTCAGTTTTACCAGGGACAAACTGCTGAACATTTGGCAGCATATACCAGACAACCTTTTCCCGGTTTTTGAATATTCTGACGTTTTGCTGGACATTTTAGTCAGAGGCGCAGCTATGTTTTTTAAACGCGCTATGAGATGCAGGCGAGGGAGACGAGCAGGCGCGCTGGTCAGGCTCCGTTGGCGCGGCTTTGGAACAACGCTGCCGAACATTCATCTAGCGAATTTCCGCTCTCTTCCTAACAAAACGGATGAACTACATCTCCTCACCCATACAAACAAGGACTTTTCAAACTCTGCTGCCTTGTGCTTCACAGAAACCTGGCTGAGTGAAGCCATTCCGGACAGCGCGTTACATCTGCCGGGCTTTCAGCTGTTCAGAGCTGATCGCATCGCGGATTAACAGGGAAAACGAGAGGTGGTGGAACATGCTTTTACATCAGTGAAAGTTGGCGTACAGATGTAATAACGTTAAAGAGGATGTGCTGTCCTAATTTGGAAGCACTTTTTATTAACTGTAAGCCATTCTACTCGCTGCGGGTGTTTTCCTCATTTATTCTGGTGAGTGTGTATATCGCGCCAAACGCGTGTGTGAACACAGCGCTGCAACAGCTGACTGATCAAATCACAGACACAGAACAACAATACCCAGACTCAGTTATTATTATTCTTGGGGATTTTAACAAAGCAAACCTCACACGTGAACTGCCTGAATACAAACAGCACATTACATGCCCCACCAGAGACAGGAACATACTGGATCATTGCTACACAACAATAAAGGATGCATATCGCTCTGTCCCTAGAGCAGCTTTGGGACTCTCTGATCACTGTCTGGTTCATTTTCTTCCAACCTACAGGCAGAAATTAAAATCAACCAAGCCAGTAGTAAGGACTATAAAGAGATGGACCAATGAAGCAGAGCAGGAACTACAAGCCTGCTTCGATAGCACAGATTGGAGTGTTTTTGAGGCTGCAGCCACAGACCTGGACGAGCTCACAGTTACTGTTACATCATATATCAGTTTCTGTGAGGATATGTGCATTCATACTAGGACTTATTTAAAGTTCAACAATGACAAACCGTGGTTTACAGCAGAGCTCAGGCAGTTTCGTCAGGCCAAAGAGGATGCTTACAGGGGTGGGGATAAAGTCTTGTACAATCAGGCTGTCAGGTATATCCTGTTGATTCATGTCTTTTATTTTGAAATTCTAGTTCCTGTTTCATGTCATGTGTTCCTGTTTCCCTAGTCATGTGATTTCTGTTTTCCCTCCATGTTCATGTGTCATGTTTTCATTGGTTTATTGTTTAATTATCTTGTTATCAGTTCTGTTTGTTCATTGGTTTATGTTCTCCCATGTCTTGTATTTAAGCCCTCATGTTTGCATTGTCTGTTTGTCGAGTATTGTATGTGATGGTATGTGTTTGTCAAGTCAAGTCAAGTCAAGTCCATGTTCATGTTTTGTTTTGTAGTCAGGGTTATTGGAGTTCACGTTCTGTAAATAAACTGCACTTGGGTTCTACATCTTCACGTCCTCATCATCGTCATCATTGTCAGCAGTTCTAGCATACGTTACAGAATACTCGACCACCCATGGACCCAGCAGTTTTACTTCTGCGCTTACGTCAGGGGAATCATCCTCTGGAGGACTATGTTGAGGACTTCTGCAGTCTAGCCAGCCAGGTAGACTTCAATGAGGTTGCCCTCAAGGGTTGTTTTAGATTTGGACTAAATGAGTCCATTTCTTTTTTGATGCCTGGCGATCGCAGTTCCCTCAGCCTGACTCAATATATCGACCTCGCCCTTTGATTCATCGGTTCCCCGTTCACTGTTTGGGAGGCGGATCCCGAGCCAGAGTTCCATGACATGGCCGCCGCCGAGCCAGAGTTCCACGACATGGCCGCCGCCGAGCCAGAGTTCCACGACATGGCCGCCGCCGAGCCAGAGTCCCACGTCATGGCCACTGCCGAGCCAGAGTTCCACGTCACAGCGACTCCTCAGCCTGCTCCATGCCTCGTCACAGCGACGCCTCAGCCTGCTCCATGCCACATCACAGCGACGCCTCAGCCTGCTCCATGCCACGTCACAGCGACGCCTCAGCCTGCTCCATGCCACGTCACAGCGACGCCTCAGCCTGCTCCATGCCAAGTCACAGCGACGCCTCAGCCTGCTCCATGCCACGTCACAGCGACGCCTCAGCCTGCTCCATGTCCACATCACAGCGACGCCTCAGCTTGCTCCATGCCATGTCACAGCGACGCTTCAGCCTGCTCCATGCCACATCACAGCGACGCCTCAGCCTGCTCCATGCCACGTCACAGCGACGCCTCAGCCTGCTCCATGCCACGTCACAGTGACGCCAAAAGCCTGCTCCATGCCACGTCACAGCGACGCCTCAGCCTGCTCCATGCCACGTCACAGCGACGTCTCAGCCTGCTCCATGCCACGTCACAGCGACGCCTCAGCCTGCTCCATGCCACGTCACAGCGATGCTCAGCTAACGACCCTGCATCAGTGTGGAGTGGCATGAAACAACTCACAAATTACAGGACTCCTACCCCCAACCCTGTGGTGGACCAACAACTGGCTGACGACCTGAATGTGTTCTACTGCAGATTTGAAAGGCCCAAGCTCACATCCCACACCCACTCTGACCTTCACTTCACACAAACACCAACACCTCCTGCAACCCCCCTCCTCCCCCCTCCTGCTACTCAGCCTGCACTTAAGATCTGTGACGAGGGACGCTTCAGACCCAGCTGGCGTCTTCGATCCTGTGCTAACCAGCTGGCCCCCATCTTCACACAGATCTTCAATAGATCACTGGAGCAGTGTGAAGTCCCATGCTGCTTCAAACGCTCAATCATTATTCCTGTCCCAAAGAAACCAAAAATCACAGGATTTAATGACTACAGACCTGTCGCCCTGATGTCTGTGGTCATGAAATAATTTGAGAGACTGGTGTTGGCCCACTTGAAGAACATCACTGGACCCTTTCTAAATCCCATTCAATTTGCTTATCGATCAAACAGGTCTGTGGATGATGCAGTCAACATGGGATTGCATCATATCTTGCAACATCTGGACAGACCAGGGACATATGCAAGGATCCTTTTTGTGGACTTCAGTTCGGCTTTCAACGCCATCATCCCAGCTATACTCCAGAATAAATTACACCAACTCTCTGTTCCCATGTCTATCTGTCAGTGGATTACCAGCTTTCTGATGGACAGGCAGCAGCTTGTGAGACGGGGAAACTCACTTCCAGCACCTGTATAATCAGCACTGGTGCCCCCCAGGGATGTGTGCTCTCTCCACTACTCTTCTCCCTCTACACCAATGACTGCATCACCAAGGACCCCTCTGTCAAGCTCCTGAAGTTTGCAGAATACACTACTGTCATCGGCCTCATCCGAGATGACGATGAGTCTGCATACAGGAGGAAGGTTGAACAGCTGACTGTCTGGTGCAGTCAAATCAAACTTGAGCTGAACACACTCAAAACGGTGGAGATGATTGTGGACTTTAGGAGGAACACCCCAACACTGACCCCCCTCACCATTCTAAACAGCACTGTGACAGCAGTGGAGTCATTCAGGTTCCTGGGCACTACCATCTCACAGGACCTGAAGTGGGAGACCCACATTGACTCCATTGTGAAAAAGGCCCAGCAGAGGTTGTACTTCCTTCGCCAGCTGAGGAAGTTCAACCTGCCACAGGCGCTGCTGATACAGTTCTACTCAGCAGTCAATGAGTCTGTCTGCTGCACTTCAATAACTGTCTGGTTTGGTTCAGCTACGAAATCAGACATCAGAAGACTACAAAGGACAGTTCGGACTGCTAAGAGGATTATTGGTTGCCCCCTGCCCCCCTTCAAGAACTATACACATCCAGAGTGAGGAAAAAGGCTGGAAAAATCACTCTGGACCCCACTCACCCTGCCCATTACCTTTTTGAACTGTTGCCTTCTGGCCAATGCTTCAGAGCTCTGAGCACTAGAACCGTCAGACACAGGATCAGTTTTTTCCCTCAGGCTATCCATCTCATGAACAGTTAAATTGCCCCATTGAACAATAACTATGTGCAATACACAGTTTAGTCTTTTTTATATTTACATATATACAACCTCTTCTGCCATTTCATTCCTCTAAAAAAATAAAAAAATAAAAATAAAAAAACATTTGCACTGTACATATCAGATTTGTATTTTGCACTGTACATAACAGATAACAGATTTGTATTAGATTTGCAATACGTATGTGTATGTGTGTATGTATGTATGTATGTGTGTGTCTGTGTGTGTATAATTTTTTTTTTTATTATTATTATCCATGTCTTGCTGCTGTTTTTGTATTGTTTTTGTATTGTTGTACACTGGAAGCTCCTGTCACCAAAACAAATGAATTGTACAGTGCATCCAGAAAGTATTCACAGCGCTTCACTTTTTCCACATTTAGTTATGTTACAGCCTTATTCCGAAATGGATTAAATTCATTATTTTCCTCAAAATTCTACAAACAATACCCCATAATGACAATGTGAAAGAAGTTTGTTTGAAATCTTTGCAAATTTATTAAAAATAAAAAGCGAAAAAAAAAATCACATGTACATAAGTATTCACAGCCTTTGCCATGACACTCAAAATTGAGCTCAGGTGCATCCTGTTTCCACTGATCATCCTTGAAATGTTTCTACAACTTGATTGGAGTCCACCTGTGGTAAATTCAGTTGATTGGACATGATTTGGAAAGGAACACACCCGTCTATATAAGGTCCCACAGTTAACAGTGAATATCAGAGCACAAACCAAGCCATGAAGTTAAAGGAATTGTCTGTAGACCTCTGAGACAGGATTGTATCAAGGCACAGAACTGGGGAAGGGTACAGAAAAATTTCTGCAGCACTGAAGGTCCCAATGAGCACAGTGGCCTCCATCATCTGTAAATGGAAGGAGTTTGGAACCACCAGGACTCTTCCTAGAGTTGGCCGCCTGGCCAAACTGAGCGATGGGGGGAGAAGGGCCTTAGTCAGGGAGGTGACCAAGAACCCGATGGTCACTCTGACAGAGCTCCAGCGTTTCTCTGTGGAGAGATGAGAACCTTCCAGAAGAACAACCATCTCTGCAGCACTCCACCAATCAGGCCTGAATGGTAGAGTGGCCAGATGGAAGCCACTCCTCAGTAAAAGGCACATGACAGCCCACTTGCAGTTTTCCAAAAGGCACCTGAAGGACTCTCAGACCATGAGAAACAAAGACTGAACTCTTTGGCCTGAATGGCAAGCGTCATGTCTGGAGGAAACCAGGCACCACTCATCACCTGGCCAATACCATCCCTACAGCGAAGCATGGTGGTGGCAGCATCATGCTGTGGGGATGTTTTTCAGCGGCAGGAACTGGGAGACTAGTCAGGATCGAAGGAAAGATGAATGCAGCAATGTACAGAGACATCCTTGATGAAAACCTGCTCCAGAGTGCTCTGGACCTCAGACTGGGGTGAAGGTTCATCTTCCAACAGGACAACGACCCTAAGCACACAGCCAAGATAACAAAGGAGTGGCTACGGGACAACTCTGTGAATGTCCTTGAGTGGCCCAGCCAGAGCCCAGACTTGAACTTTCCAGATGCACTGTATGTGTAAGCATACTTGACAATAAAGCTGATTCTGATTCTGAATATTTTCTTCAAACTGTTGCTCAGCCATGACAGTATTTGGCTTGAAAAAGTAAACTTAAAGTAGAAGCGAAATGTTCACATTAATGTCCGCAATAGCGCCCCTTGTGGTAATGTTGAGAATGCAATGTTTACTTGTGTTGTGGACATTCTGGAATGCAACAACACACAAAATCAAACTTGCGGAGCTAGAAGCGTCTGTGTTCACTTTTTCAGAGAGTGTGTTTCAGCCTTAACTGCAGGCTTTTTACTGATACCAAGCAATTAGCAAATCAGCACATCAAAACAAATTTTTAATTATGTACATCCACAAGTGAACGTTTATTGGCTATTTTAAAATTGTTTTGACCGGGGTTTACCTAATTATATCTAAGAGTTGTAAATATATTTTTAAGAAGTGAAAACAACCACCACATAATACATCAAATAGAAGTCTGTAGCAGTGTGTCTCTACGGCAAGTTTAGAAATTACTCAAGCTAACATGATCTAGTGAGAGGGATGGATTAAAAATTTCTGATCTGATGATCCATGCCAGGTCATACCTTCTTACCAGGACCACACAGGCGAACAGGCCTACCATCAAACACATCAAAGCATCTTGGAGAATGATTGCATTCAGCTTGAAGACAGCCAGACACACGTGCAAGACAGATCTCACTGACCAAATCAATCCCCACTGAAACCTACCTGACCTTAGTCACATACAAAAAAAATTTCATATGACGTGCTGTAACTTTGACCGATAGAATCAAAAAGCAGGAAAGCAGTGTACAGTACGTAACAACACCATAAAAATAATCAACAACGTCACCACAAGAACCTCATCAAAGATCACTACTCAATGGCTTGGATGATTGTTGCCCACTCTAGCCCACTGATTCGGCTCACCTGCAATAAATCCAGCAGGCTGCCAGATCAAGCCACACTCTCTCACTTTCTGCCTGGGTAAGATGACGCTCTGTGGGTGGTGGTATCCAAAGTAGGGTGACCAGACGTCTCCGTTTTCCAGGGACAGTCCACCTGGAGCTGTCCCCAGAAATGTCCACTTGATCGCCAGACACTCCTTCTCAGTGGTGCTGTACTTCGTTTCCCTCAGAGAGAGTTTGCAGCTAATGTACAGCACTGGCCGCTCCCCAGATGGTGGAACCCCAGATACAGAACTTCCACCCACCCAATTGCGCATTTCTTCAGGTTGGCCATGAGCCCCGCCCATCGCAGCGACCTCAGGACAGCTCTCAGATTTTGCATGTGCCGCCGCCAGTCATTACTATAAATGATGATATCATCCAAATAAGCGGTGGCATATGCCATATGTGGCCTGAGAATTTTGTCCATAAGATGCTGGAATGTGGTGGGGGCCCCGAACAATCCAAATAGAAGAGTCAGAAAATGGGGTAAGCCGAATTCTCAGAAGATTGGAGTTAAGGGTATCCATCAATAACCCTTTGTTAAATCCAGTGTCGAATAATATTGAGCTGAGTCCAACTGATCAAGCAATTCGTCAGTCTGAGGCATTGGGTACGCATCAAATTTGGACACCGTGTTCACTTTTCGATAGTTCACACAGAATCGGACCGTCCCGTCACACTTAGGTACCAGAACCACTGGGCTGGCCCAATCACTGTGTGACACTTCTATTACGCCCATCTTGAGCATCGCCTCTAATTCATTCTGAACGACCTTTTTTTGTGCTCAGGAAGACAGTAGGGGCGGCTACGAACCACCACCCCTGGGGTGGTCTCGATAGGGTGCTCTATGAGGTTTGTACTACCAGGGAGAGGTGAGAACACATTTGCAAATTCCGCTTGCAACTTGGCCACCTCCGTGAGCTGCGACGGTTAAAGGTGGTCTCCATACGGGACCAGGGTGAACTGATTAGGTTTGAGAGTCACCTCCGGCCCAATCTCCGCCCTCTCTAGGACTACCGTCACCAAGGCCGCTCTCTCCATGACTTTAGGAGGCTGAGGTGGTAAATTTGATGAGCCTTGCCTCTATCTGTTCGCTTAACCTCATAATCGAGATCTCCGACTCGCCATGTGACCTCAAAGGGCCTTTGCCACTTGATGAATAATTTAGAGCTTGAGGTGGGCAGTAATACAAGGACTTTATGTCCTGGTGCAAATTCTTGTAATCATGTCCCCTATTATAGAGCCGGCTTTGCCATTATTGAACTTGGAGCAAATTCCTTTGTGTTACCCTCCCCAATGTGTGTAGTTTTGCTTTAAGGTCATGAATTACTGAATTTCGGTTTTGCTCTGTGAAGGCCCCTCCTCCCAAGTCTCCCATATGATGTTAAGCAGGCTGCGTGGCCTACACCCATACAGGAGCTTGAAAGGGGAAAACCCTGTGGAGGCTTGCGGGACCTCCCAACCACTTATCTCAATCCCTCGCACCCTCATGTACGAACTTACGAATCATGTTTGTCAGGGTTTTATTAAACTGTTCCACCAAGCCGTCTGTTTGCGGGTGATTCACGCTTGTCGAAATCCATTTAATGCCCAATAACTCGTACAGTTCACGTAGTGTTTGTGACATAACGGTAGTTCCTTGATCAGTGAGGATTTATTTCAGAATCCCCACCCGGGAGATGATTTTGAAGAGTGCCTCCGCAACATTACGTGCTGAGATGTTGCGCAGGGGCACTGCTTCCAGATATCGCGTTGCATAATCCACCAGGACAAATACAATGTGATATCCACATGCCGACTGCTCTAACGGCCCGACGAGGTCCATGCCAATTCTTTCAAAGGGACCTTGATTAGTGGTAGAAGGCACAATGGCACTTTTGGGGTGGCCAGTGGATTCACCAACTGACATTCACGGCCACCACCTGTGAACATCTCTATGAATGTCCGGTCAAAAAAAACGGGCCATTATTCGGTTGAGTGTTTTTTCCTGTCCTAAATGGCCAGCCATCAGATTATGGTGAGCCACCTGGAAGAGAGTTTTTCGACGGCTCTTCAGTACTAACAACTGGGTTGTTCACTCTTTTGTTTGGGTGTCCTACATCACTCGATACAACTGATCTTTAATAATTGAAAAATATGGGTATGCGAGCACTACGTTAGGCTGGAGCTGTTGACCATCGATTACATTCACTTCATCAAACGTGTGTTTGAGAGACTCGTCATGTGACTGCTCTAGAGGGAAATCCCCTTCAGGGAACTCCCTTGGGGCGCGGACTCCCTCCCTTGCGTCATTTTGACGCAGAGCAGACATAGATGGCCCTGGCACAGCCTCTCCCACCATAGCATCGCATGTCACACACCGAGACATTTTTTCACAGGACCCATCTACACATATTTCCCTTAATAAATTCTTAAAATCAGGCCAGTTCGTTGCCAGAATTAGTGGATGGGTGAGGCGGGAATTAACCGCGGCCTTTACTCTATGCTTTCTCCCCCTGAATAGTATCTCAGTGGTAACCACCGGATACGGGTGAATATCCTCATGCACATATTGCACTTTCACCTGACTATTTGTGCCCAATGCCCCATCTTGTACCAAGAGTTGGTTGATAGAGGTTTGGGAACAGCCAGAATCCATCAAAGCTTGATATGTATCCCCCTGGGTCCTCACCAGTATCCGATATGCCCCAGCCTGATCGGGGGAGGCCTGTAAAGCATCAGGAACCCAGACCAGGGTGCCCACCTCCATTACTGGACACTGGTCCTGGAAATGTCCTGGCTCCCCGCAGCTCCAACAGACTGGCCCAGGCTTCGTTACCACACCCGTGGGACTGGTGTCATCAACCTGGGAGGGATAGAGGAGAGAGACAGGGTTAATAGGGGACACAGGCGAGGGGAAAGCCCATCCTAACCAGGAAAGAGGTTTGGGCATGGGGCCGCCCTGTTTCCTAGGGGCAGGGATGTGGCGGAAAGAGGACGGGTGGGGGTGGGGTGTGGGGGTAGAAGAAAGAAAGAGAGAACGCTTCCCGGGAACGCTGTCATGTAATCCTTAGCCAGCTGGACAGCTTCCTCCAGCAACGCCGGACAGTGGCACTGGACCCACTCGGCCATACCACGGGGCAGCTGGGAGATGAATTGTTCCAGTACCACCTGATCTATGATGTCTCTTATGCCATGGAGTCCCTCACCCAGCAATCATTTCTTTCAGGCATCATGGAGCTGCTGCGTAAACGCGAACGGGTGGCCGTGACTCCCAGCCTCAAGGAGCGGAAGTGTTATCGGCTCTGTTCTGGGATCTGGCCGACCCGCTGCAGGATGGTTCTCTTCAGGTCATTATAGACGAGGATGTTGGCTGTGGGAAGTTGTTGGGCTGCAAGTTGTGTTTCCCCGGAGAGTTGTGGCAGCAACCGGGCCGCCCACTGGTCGGGCAGCCACCTCCCCACCTCTGCCGTTTTTTCAAAGAGGTCCAGGTACACCTCAGGATTGTCGGCGGGCCCCATCTTCACCAAGGTGACCGGTGGAGTGGCCGAGGTGGGCTCTGGGGTCCAGGTACCAACCCCCTTGTGTGTGATCAGACTCCGAAATGCCTGCCGATCTTCCGCTAGTAGTTGAAAACGCTGCTCCTGCTCCAGGCACAGCTCCACAAGTGCCTGGTGCTGGATCTGTTGGATGCCAGCGAGGGACTTGATTACTTCACCCAGGGGTGAGGATTCCATGATGACATCACTCCTCCAACTCCCGGGATTCAGCACCAGTGTGATATTGTTGATAGTTCGGACACGGGAAAGGAGGTGGCAGGAAGCAACGCAGCAGTTCAGGCAAGTTTTTATTTTCTGTCTTGAATGCTTCTCACTCAGTAACATCAGTTTCCAAAAACATAAACTCTCAAACTCGTAAACTCTCACTAACACAAACTCTTACTAACATAAACTCTCAATCAGGTAAATTCTCCGTGCACATGCCAACACCACACTCTCGTGTCACTCTCTGCCTTCTCTGGTGTGTTTGGCTGCTTTTTAAGGTCTCCCTCCGCTATCACTGTAACAAGAAACAGCTGTTAGAAATTACACCAACCAGTCTGACGAGCCACACCACTCCCTCTCTCCCGCAAACAGACACATGACCACGCCCCCATCCCCTCATCATTATTATAAAATATTGAATATCTTTGTCATATGATAAAATATGTTTTAGACGCTAAATGTTTACATTCTTCACAGTGTAGGGCTTTACTGGTTGTTTAGATCAGTGTTACTATCAGAAATAATTAATAATTATTTCTTTAGTTATTAATTAATATTTAAATTAATTAATTGAATCTAACTCATTAAAACCTCATATGGGGCTCCAGTAAATGTAGTGCGCTATGTTTAGGAGCGGGTATGGTTATTAGCAATAATTAATAATTATCAAAGATAATTATTAATTATTAAAATTAATAGAACATTGATGAGAATCAATGTTAGCTTTTTTTAATCCTTTAAATCAACAATTATCAAAGATAATCATTAATTGTTAACATCGATGAAACATTAATTAAAATTAACACTAGCTTATTGATCATTCAAATTCAACAATCATCAAAGATAATTATCAATTAACAAAAATCAACAGAAGATTAATTAGGATTAACATTGACGGGGCACCACCCTGGAATCAGGGGCTAATAACCAGATAGTATAACAGTCTCAATATTAGATTGTTTTCTTAGGAAAATTGACATCCGAAGAATATCAATTTTCAGGAAAAAAAAAACAATGAATGAAGGCTTGAATCTGAGCACTGACATCCTTTCAGCATGACACAGGCGTATGCAAAACAAACCAAAACACTTCTCTTTGTAATATAAACAAAGTTTATTTATGCAGTAATATCAATTAATAATTAATACAATGCAGTCAATAAACTTCCGACTTACAACTACAAACTAAACAGTGATATGATTAGATATGGAAATCAAAATAATCCTATAACACATGAGGGTGTGTGTGTGTGAGAGCATGTGTGTGTGGTTAGTACAAGAGAGAGAGAGAGAGAGAGAGAGAGAGAGAGAGAATTAAGTGACGGCCCTAAAGCTGATTTCACAATCGTGGGAGAGAAAGAAGCTGTTAGCTTATCGCTGAGAGATGCGGTGGACAGCTCATAAAAGTCCCGCGTTCTTTGACTCTTTAGTGGATAAACTCAGTCTGCCGTTCTCACCTGCGATGGTGAAAATGCACAACAGTCCAATTTGGTTGGATCACACAGCAAAACAAATTTGTGATAATTAATAGCCTGAGTATTAATAATGAGCGGACATGGCGGTCTGTAAACTGTACAAGCAAAAACCTTGAAACACAAGAATAACACGCTATAATATTCTATCTCTGCCCAGACATAAACCTCTTACTTGAATCGCATGAGGATGCAGAATGTGTGTTCATCTGTCCTTTAATTCCGACCCGGTTCCTTGAGGTTCGGGTGATGACGGGAGGCCGTTTCCTCGCTCTGTCGGCGGGCGTACGGCTGACTGTTTCTCGGCGGGCTGACGGAGAAATCAGAAATGTCGACTTGATTGAAGATGGAAGAGAAATCTTTAATCTCTTCAGTTCTGCAGGCAAACGGATGAAGATGCGGATTGCTCAGCGGTCTCCTTCGGATCCGTTAGAGTGTTCGGTTGAACACAGAGTAATCTCAACTCGTCCAGCGAGATGGAGATTGTATGGCCACAGTTTCAAGTCGGACGTTACTTCCTTGTGCCACGAGGTTGCACCTGAGAGCAGCGATGAGCTACGTCTATACTCGGCGAACAAAGTTGCTGGAAGCAAATCCCGGAAGCATTTCAGAGGTATTTCTACTCCTGATGATGTCATGGTTTGAGGGACGTTCTGTTGTGTGCCTCATCCAATAGGAGTTGAGAGTTCGATCCTTTAGTGAGCAAGGCTTCATGGGATTTGTAGTCTGTTTTGGACTCCCTTTGTTTGATTTTGGTGCGATTTTTATCAGTAAGATTTACGACCTGGTATGTGGGGCTTGAGTTAGGTTTTTACGACTGTGTTAGGCCTGCCTTTGTCTTCTATCTGAATACATGAGGCCCAACAACTGTATTCCATGAAATGATGTAGATGCTCAAAGGGCAGGACCCCTGTGCAGTGGAGTCAGCTGCAATAGTTCCTCATTGTTTATACATGTTTGTTTAGTTTACTTTTATGCCACAATGTCATCTGTACAGCATAGAAAAGAATTAACTCATTGAAGATGAAACAGAAGAGCACTAAAAATTATCAACTTTATCTCTGTGTTTGAAATGCATTGAGACATAGGCTACAGTATTCAATAGAGCATGATTTACCACACTGTAAAACAATTTTTTCCATGATTTGTTAACTTTATATTTTTGCCAGATCAACTTAGATTTATTAATTTGTTCAGATAACATAAGAATCTGTGTTTTTATTGAGTAAACTAATGGCACAATGGCAATGCACTGATATAATGTAAAAAAATAAAAATAGTTAATTCCACTACTTGTTAGTTTACTAGACCTTTTTATTCAAATTATTATTTATTTATTTTATTATAAAATTTTATTTTAAATGAACTCAAAATTTTAAGGCAACTAGGTTACCTTTTTAAGTTGAACTAAAATAATTTCTTACAGTGCATAGTTCAGCACATTACCACATTCACCATGGTCAAAAATACATAAAATCCGATTAGTCCCCTTTTTTAATAAGTAACATGAAATTTCAATGACCTACTGAACACTGAACTTGAAATGTCCCTGTTTTTCATTTCAGAAATCTGGTCACCTTACTCCAAAGGCCTGTCAGGACAATGGATCAAATGCCAGCGCTTTTCCTTTGAACTATTGTTCCTCTGTCTCTCAAAGGCATTATCTGACCCAGCACTACCTGGCCTGTCAGCGAAAGAACCAGGCACTGCTCATTGTAGCAAAAAATTCACTTGTCTGGTATGTGACATGGGAAATACTTTCCTTCATTGTGCTCCCTTGGGTTTCTTGAAATCTTTCAGGTTAAAGAGTCAGCGTAGGGTGAATAAATGTGGATAAGATAATGATTCACAGGGTTCTTATCAAACTGTACTGCTTGCTAGACATTTAAAGGGGTTATATATTTTTTGTCTAATTATAAAATTATCAACTTTTTTTGTGCCAAAAATCTATCATAATTTAGCTTTTAATTACTATTTTCCACACTCAATCTGAATTAAACAGGACATGTAAATGTAGGTGGTCATGCTTTTATGTGTTCACATGTATTTTTCTGTCTGACATCAGTGGGGTTAGGAACCGAGAACTGGATCTAGTAAATACTATAACCAAATTATATGAATGGCCTTCGGTTCTGTTAACGATTCTAGAATATGCAATCTTCCACCAATGCAGACAAAACACAGTGCTTAATTATTCTTATGATGTTTCCTGATACCAAACAGAAGCACTGCAACACCGCTATTGAATCAGCAGCACAAAACATACGGTGCAATCAGTGTAGACTGATTCCTGAACAATGCACTCTTTTAAATTGGTTCATTTGACTCTTCAGTGCAATACATACAGAGTGACCAGTGTAGTCCAATTCCTGAAAAAATGACTCTTATGAGTTGATTCATTTAAATCTATACCACAGTACATATAGTACGTTCTTTTGAGTGAATCAAAGGCCCCATTTACACCTTGCATTAACATGTGTTTCATATCTGGATAGTATCTGTATATTTTTTAGCTGGACTACATTTACACCTTGCAGTCAAATGTGTATCCACTGTGATCAGATCCGATCAAATGGGGCTTTTCCACTGCACGGTACAGCTCAACTCGACTCTGCTCGCTTTTTGGGGGTTTTCCACTGTGGATAGTACCTGGTACCTGATACTTTTTTTAGTACCACCTTGATCGAGGTTCCAAGCGAGCCAAGCCGATACTAAATGTGACGACAAAACCCTGCAGATCATTGATTGGTCAGAGAGAATCGTCACTACCAGCGTCACTGGATTTGCAACACAGGACATCAACCCACTAGTTTTAAAGTTAACAACAGCGACAGCAATATCATTTCTTCACGTGACTTTCGAATTGTAAAAAGAAATGGCTGTGCACAAAACCACGCCGTGGTCAATAAACAAAGTGCAGACATTCCTCTCGTTAGCGACGAACGAAATGACGCGAAACTAAAAGTCTTTCAGGAAGTGTCTCAGCTGTTGGCCGCACAGAGCTACCACCGGACCTACCAACAGTGTAAGGAAAAGTTAAAAAAACTAGCTGACAAAGTCGTGGGAGGCACCTTTTACTGCCCGGGCCCGATTCCGCAGTTCCCCCGCTCTCACTACCCTCAATGGCGGGGCGGCCAGGGGCTATACGGCGATTCCCCTGGTGGATAAGGCACTCACGGTGCACCTACGCCCTAAGCTTCCGTCCAAGCCCTGTAGGCTCACGTCGTCCCTGATGGCTAAAGCCTACAGCGCTGCTGGACAAGCCGCCTCTGCCCTGCACGCCATGGCTCTCCTGCAGGTCCACCAAGCCAAGGCATTGAAAGAACTGCACGAGGGTAGTTCCGCCCCAGATTTGATGCAGGAACTGCGCTCGGCGACTGACCTCGCTCTCCGAGCGACGAAGGTCACAGCACGGTCTCTCGGGCGGACGATGGCCACACTAATGGTCCAGGAGCGCCACCTTTGGTTCAACCTGGTCGAGATGGGCGAGGCCGACAAGACACGGTTCCTTGCTGCCCCCATTTCCCAGTCGGGCCTATTTGGCGACACCGTCGAGGACTTTGCCCAGCAGTTCTTGGTGGTGAAGCAACAGACGGAGGCAATCCGGCACATCCTGCCCCAGCGCGGCTCAAGATCCCGCAACCCGTCTGCTCATCACCAAGGGCGTCCCCCTGCATGACTGCACCGGCTCTGCTGCAGCCCGCCCCTTCGGCCCGGCCCCAGCATGGAACCCACCGCAGGAAGCCAACACCACCCGTCTCACAGCCAGCACCTAAGAACCCACGGAGGTCCTCAAAGCGCCCCTGAGACGGGCGACCCAGGGACGAGGGAACCCACTCACGTGGAGCTGGTAAAAATACCACTCCATCCCCCGGTGGAGAGCCAGGCGGAAAATCTTTTGTTGCCTTTTTGTTTGATTTCGCCGCATGCCCAAGTGGCTGCAGTACCCAACAGTTCAGCAAAAGAGCGGCTTCCTTCCTACCTGGGTCACATACCCGGTGTGTACGGTCATCACCACGACTACCGTCCATGGATTTTTTCTTGCAGGATTGGCACTCCAGCGGTGGCCTTTCCACCCCTGAGCACCCAGCTGTGGCACACAACCACCCCCGATGTGGCAGTCTCCACGGGTTACGAGGACAGGCCTCTTACTCCCCCATCCCAGGCTGTTCCGGGGGTGGTCACAAGGAGCCAGGTAAGTGCTTCAATGTCCCTAGACTCAGCACGGCCAAGACGTGGTGTGGCACCTCACGCTCAAAGCATCTCTTTTCTCAGTTTGGAGTTGACGGCGCGCCTTACAAACGAGTGCGCCCAGTTGGTGCTGGCCTGTTTGAAGGCGTTCAAACAGAAAACATTTTTCAGAGGCTCCTGGGGCATATGGCGTCCACGGCGGTGGCCACTCCGCTCAGGTTGATGCATATGAGACTGCTTCAGCATTGGCTCCAGACTCGAGTCCTGAGATGGGCATGGTGCCACGGGACACATCGCGTGGCCATCACGCCGGTCTGTCACCGTCTTTTCAGCCCTTGGACCGACCTCTCGTTTCTACAGGCAGGTGTTCCTTTAGAACTGGTCTCCAGGCGCGTCGTGGTCATGACAGATGCCTCCAAAACGGGCTGGGGCACTGTTTGCAATGGACACACAGCCGCCGGCCTTTCGACGGGCCCGCGACTGCATTGGCACATCAACTGCCTCGAGTTTTTGGCAATTCTGCTCGCCCTGCGGAGGTTCCGGCCATTGATCCAGGGCAAGCACTTGTTGGTTCGGACAGACAACACGGCAACGGTAGCTTATGTCAACTGCCAAGGCGGTCTGCGCTCTCGTTGTATGTCACAACTCGCCCGCCGTCTCCTCCTCTGGAGTCAGCAGCACTTCAATTCGCTGCGAGCCACTCACATCCTGGGCAACCTCAACACTACAGCGGACGCGCTGTCACGGCAGGTTACCCTCAGGGGAGAGTGGAGACTCCACCCTCAGGTGGTCCAGCTGATTTGGAGTCGATTCGGACGGGCACAGGTGGACCTGTTCGCCTCCCAAGAATCCTCGCACTGCCCGATCTGGTACGCCCTCACCAAGGCTCCCCTTGGCACAGACGCGCTGGCACGCAATTTGCCTATGCAAATATGCATTTCCCCCAGTGAGCCTGCTTGCAGGGAGGACTAGGAGCAGGTCGTCCTTGTAGCACCCTACTGGCCTACCCAGACATGGCTCTCGGACCTCAGGCTCCTCGTGACAGCTCCCCCCTGGTGAATTCCCCTGAGGAAGGACCTTCTTTCTCAGGGACGGGACAACCTCTGGCACCCGTGCCCAGACCTCTGGAATCTCCATGTCTGACCTGCGGTGGTAGACACGATCACTCAGGCTAGGGCCCCCTCTACAAGGTGCCTGTATGCCTTTAAGTGGTGTCTGTTTGCTAAGTGGTGTTCTTCCCGATGCAAAGACCCCCAGAGATGCGCAGTCGGTTCAGTGCTTTCCTTCCTGCAGGAGAGGTTGGAAGGGAGGCTGTCCCCTTCCACCTTGAAGGTGTACGTTGCCACCATAGCAGCACACCACGACGCAGTCGACAATAAGTCCTTAGGGAAGCACGACCTGATCATCAGGTTCCTAAGAGGCACCAGGAGGCTGAACCCTTCCAGACCGTGCCTTGTTCCCTCATGGGACCTCTCTGTAGTTCTTCGGGGTCTACAGAGAGCCCCCTTTGAGCATTTGCAGTCAGCCGAGCTTAAGGCACTCTCCTTGAAGACTGCCCTCCTGACTGCGCTCACTTCCATCAAGAGGGTAGGTGACCTGCAAGCGTTCTCTGTCAGCGAAACGTGCCTGGAGATTGGTCCGGGTTACTCTCATGTGATCCTGAGACCCCGACCGGGCTATGTGCCCAAGGTTCCCACCACCCCTTTTAAAGACCAGGTGGTGAACCTGCAAGCACTGCCCCAGGAGGAGGCAGACCCAGTCCTGTCGTCGCTGTGTCTGGTGCGTGCTTTACGCATATATATTTTGATCGCATGCAGAGCTTTAGAACCTCTAAGCAGCTCTTTGTCTGCTTTGGTGCACAGCGGAAAGGAAGCGCTGTCTCCAAAAAGAGGATCGCCCACTGGCTCATTGACGCCATAACTATGGCATATGTCGCCCAGGACATGCCGACCCCGGTAGGGCTACGAGCCCATTCTACTAGGGGTGTAGCAGCTTCCTGGGCCCTGGCCAGGGGTGCCTCTCTAACAGACATTTGCAGAGCAGCGGGCTGGGTAACACCCAACACCTTTGCAAGGTTCTACAACCTCCGGGTGGAACCGGTTTCGTCCCAGGTAGTGGCACGCAACACAAGCGGATAAGCCCGGGATAGCCGGCCGGGTGTATCATTTGCACATAGCGCCTTCCACCTCCTTTTGAGCTGAAGACTTGCGCCATTAATTCCCAGTAGTGTTCACAAGTTTGTTCCCTGATTGACTTCCTCCGAGCCCTGTGGCAGTCGAGTTTTCGGAGAGATTCGCTGCCGGCCCAGTACACGCGCTAACTAAGAGTCCTGTTCTGGGGTAGGTGCTCCACATGTGGCGGTTCCCTGTAAGGCTAACCCCATGCAATATATATCTTCCGCTAATTAGTTTCCCTGTTGGCAAACTGCATCTTCCTTGGGCAGAGCCCCTCTGCCCCAGTCTCCATGTTTGTAGTAATTCCTCCCCTATTGGGCAGGATCTACCTTGAAGACTCTCCACATGGTTGGAAAGACCATGTGATGTATCCTTCCACTGAAATATCCCCCCCTGTCTTTGGGCGAGGTGTGGTCTCTGCTGTGTCTTCCCCCCACTAGAAAAGAGGCCACGACTGGGTTAAGCCTGTCTCTATCTTTTGGGTAGTCGACTTGTCCCCAAAAAGGGCCTTTCGACACTCATAACTATGTTGGGGGAGGTTACGTGTCGACCTGGTGTGCTGGCTATGAGGCACACAGTAGTCTGCCCACCACACACTGCCAGTTCACGTAACACAGTTCAGCCAATTGTGGCGTTTTATATAGGGAACCCTAGTGTCACTACATCAACACAACGTCGAGTGAGTGACAGATAGGGAACATCATGGTTACTTGTGTAACCTCCGTTCCCTGATGGAGGGAACGAGACGTTGTGTCCCTCCTACCACAACGCTGAACTACCCGCTGAAATGGCCGGACCTTATATCAGCTCCTCAGCATAAAACCTGAATGAGTGGTTGCATACCAGCTCCTTTTATACCCGTATGTCCGGGGGAGTGCATGCAAATACCACTCGCCAATTTTCATTGGCCTTTTATCAAAGACCAGAGGTGTCTCGGGCTCCCAAGAGTGACCCCTAGTGTCACTACATCAACACAATGTCTCGTTCCCTCCATCAGGGAACGGAGGTTACACAAGTAACCATGACGTTTCACGTGAGTGTCGTACGAGCCACATAATGATTAGAAAACAGGAGAGAGACACGAGTGGGTATTTGAGGAGAGAGACAAGATTCTCCAAGTGTATTCCAATGTAATAGTTCATGGGATATTTGTCATTGTTTGATTGACATGATTGCAAAACTGCAGTGTCTGTTTTCTTCTTCACACTGCAATGGCAGAATGAACAGAAAAAGGCAAGAACCCACAACACATCACTATAACAACAGATGACTGTAGCATAACCTCTTCACGTAATTCAATACTTGTGTGGATGTATCCATAATTGCATTTCTTATTTTAAAATATTTCTTCCTCACTAAACAAAATTATCAATGGAACCGCTAAGGACGAGGAATCGTTTAGAGCAGAGATGCCCAAACTAGGGCCCGCGGGCCAACTTGGCTTTTGATTTGGCCCGCCTTCACGTATATGACAAGAGGGGGAAAAAAATTTAGAAAAAAAAAAATGCTATTGACCCAGCTTTTCATTGCATTAATTTAGCAGATTGTAGAGTAAAGTTTTTAATGTGTTTTTTTTTTTTTTTTTTTGTATAATGAAATCATAAAGGAGGGGAACCAGGGCAACTTCAAAATTTTAATATAATACAATTTATAGTGCCTGAAATTCGGCCCGGGTATTGCGTACAATTTTAATAATTCCCGCAATTTCCACGTTCATAATGCGGGAAATTCCCACACATTTTTATTCACTTTACAGTACAGCTGCGAATTAGTAAACCAATAGATACAGATGCACAAATCAAATCAATAAACTTGTTTTTGTATCAACTATAATTCCAGAAGCTATCAACAGTGTCAGAAGTGTAATCGTGCGTAATGAGAGTTCTTTGTCACATAGTTACTGAGCTTAAGATGTTACAGATGTATAAACCTTTCTAAACATGTTAATTCAACATGCAAATGACATTATACCATGTCTACGTAAGCGAGCAACACGATAAAACAATATCGTTCCTGTTTATAATCAACAAAGCTGTTAACATTGCAAGTGTGTGCGCCTTTCATATCTTTGCGCTCCCTCATTATTCATAATGCAGCACATTTGCAAGAAAGGCAGAAATAGCAAAAATGTTTTGCGTAGCTGCATGGTGAAAAGAGACGTGTAAACACCTGTTACATCTCTCATTTTCATCTCTAGTTCCATCCAGGCAGGGATGGGAGGGTTACTTTTGAAATGTATTCCATTATAGATTATAGAATACATGCTGTAAAATGTAATTTGTAACGTATTCCATTCCACTCAAGGTCAGTAACGTATTTTAAAATATTGGGGATTACTTCTTCAGCACTGGTAGATTTTTTCACTTGTTTTGACTATAAAAACTCTGCCAGTAAAGTAAGACAAAATACACATGTTAAAAATACATTATCTGAAAAACCTAAATATCTTATGCAGTGTTGTTTCTAAAACAAGATCAATCAAACTGATCTTGTTTTAAGGATGTTTCGATATTTTACAGGAAAACAATTCAAAAATTATTATTAAGAATACGATTTTTTGCCCTAATATCAAAGATCTTACTAGAAAAATGAAATTATGATCCAACGTGAATTTTCTTGGTAAAAAAATATGATCTTGCCTGGTAATGTGCATGTAAAATGGCTAGAAATAGAATTTTTGCTTAGCGTAAAGTTGACAATTTACACAAGATTTATTTCTGTTTCTTCTGCTCCAAACTTACTTCAAACTTACTTCTCTGTCTGCTCGTATGAATGTAACACATCATAAGAAAGTGTTTCACCACTGTTCAAATGCACTTTGGATCGCATCATTTACATGTATAAATTTTACCATCTGAAAGGACTAAATATTAAATGAAAAAAATGACAATAAAATGCAAAGTAATCTCTTCAGTAATCAAAATACTTTTTGAATATAACTGTATTCTAAATACCAATGATTTAAATTGTAACTGTAGTGGAATACAGTTACTTATAATTTGTATTTTAAATACGTAATCCCGTTAAGCACTAGGTGTCACTCTTGGGAGCCCGAGACACCTCTGGTCTTTGATAAAAGGCCAATGAAAATTGGCGAGTGGTATTTGCATGCCACTCCCCCGGACATACGGGTATAAAAGGAGCTGGTATACAACCACTCAGTCAGATTTTCTCTTCAGAGCCGAACGGTCATGCTCACTGAGCTGAATACTACTGTTCATACACCTCTGCTGGATCTGATAGCGCATTTCAGCAGCTTCTCCCCCCTCTGCACTGGTGCACTGCAGAGAATGCCCCTGTGCGCTATGGCAGAAATAAAAGAGTATATTTCTCTAAAAGAGTATATTTCTCTAAAAGAGCGGCACACACGGAACGTCTTTTTAAAGATGCATCTTTCTAAAGATGCTTTTCCGATTGTGTGTTATTCCTGGTTGCGCTCATTATCTCTCACCTTTTGACGGTCACGATCACTGTCTTTCGTGTCTGGGCACTGCTCACGCGGAGACAGCGTTCATGTTCTCATTGCGAGGATATGTCCATGGCGGTCGCGGCTTGCCTTCATAAGACAGCAAGCCACCCCAGAGGCTCCCCGCCTCGGTCCATTTACCCACGGGTATGAGGCCAGCGCAGCTAGCACTGGGGGCAATTTGGGGACCCTAATGGGACCGCTTCTGCCGTGTATCCCCCCGCGGACCTCCCATTCCCCAGCACGCTCGTCTGCCCCGATCGGGCTTCTGGATGAGTCTGCCGGCTCGTCTCACAGCGAGTTCGACCTCTTATTCGGAGGCGGCGAAAGTGATGAGCTCTCGAGCGCAGCATCGGAGAGCGGACTCGTCCAGTCGGAAGCCTCAGCTGGGCTCCTCCCTTCGGGGACGATTGCCCAGTCACAGGCTGATGCGGAGATGATGACATGCTTTCCCGAGCAGCCGCGAGCGTCGGCTAGAGTGGAACTCTCTGCTTTTCCCTGAACCCTCGTGGCTCTGTGATTCGCTCAAAGCCACGCCCTGCCCCCGTTCCTTTCTTCCCGGAAGTGCATGAAGAGCTGACAAGGTCACGGGAGGCACTTTTTACTGCCCGGTCCCGATCTTTTCAGCTTCCCCACCCTCACTACCCTCGATGGTGGGGCGGCCAAGGGCTATTCGGCAATCCCCCGGTGGATAAAGGCGCTCGCGGTGCACCTATGCCCGCAGAGCTCCGCCACCTGGCGTGGGTGCCCAAAGTCCCCGTCCAAGGCATGTAGGTTTACGTAGTCTCTGACGGCCAAGGCCTACAGTGCCGCTGGACAAGCCGCCTCTGCCCTGCACACCATGGCTCTCCTGCAAGTCTGCCAAGGTGCTAAAGGAACTGCACGAGGGTAGTTCCACACCAGGATTGATGCAGGAACTGTGCTCGGCGACTGACCTCGCTCTCCGAGCAACGGAGGTCACTGCGGGGTCTATCGGGCGGACGATGGCCACACTAGTGGTCCAGGAGCGCCACCTTTGGCTCAACCTGGTCGAGATGGGCGAGGCTGAAAAGACATGATTCCTTGCTGCCCCCATTTACTAGGCAGGCCTATTCGGCGACACTGTCGAGGACTTTGCCCAGCAGTTTTCGATGGTGGAGCAGTAGACGGATGCTAGCCAGCATATCCTGCCCCGGCACGGCTCAAGATCCCGCACCCCATCTACTCATCGCCAAGGGCGTCCCCCTGCAGTGACCGCACCGGCTCCGCCACAGCCCGCCCCTTCGGCCCGGCCCCAGCGTGAAGCCCACCGCAGGAAGCAGACACCACCCGTCTCGCAGCAGCCCAGAACCTGAGAAAGGCTTCAAAGCGCCCTTGAGATGGGCAACCCAGGGACAACGAAACCCGCTGCTCTGGAGCTAGTAAGCAGATCTCTCCATCTTTTTGTTACCTTTTGCATTTAATTGCGCTGCATGCCCAAGTGGCTGCAGTACTCAAGGGCTCAGCAAGAGTGGTTTCCTTGTTCCCTGGGTCACGTATCTGGTGTGCACGGCTGTAATGACGACCACCGTCCACCACTCTATTTGGCAGGTTTGGCGCTCCAGCGGCGGTCTCCTGCCCCTGAGCGCCCAGCTGTGGCACAAATCCACCCCCGATGTGACTGTCTCCACGGGTCACGAGGACAGGCCTCTTCCTCCCCTGTCCCAGGCTGTTCCGGGGGTGGTCACAAGGAGCAAGGTAAGTGCTTTGATGTCCTTAGACTCAGCACAGCCACGACGTGGTGTGGCACCTCGAGCTCCGCCCCCTCGCGAGGCCCCACCTGCCAGTACGTCCGATGACGTTGTCCCTTTGGTCCCCCTTGTGCGGAACTTGGACGCATGGCTTGCGCTTTCCAATCCATCGCGAGGGCTGGTCCGGACCGTCCGACTCGGCTATGCGATTCACTTCGCTGGGCGTCCGCCCAGGTTCAGTGGTGTCCACTTCACCTTGGTGAAAGACGAAAAAGGCTGCCCTTGCCCCGTTAAGGGAGGTGGGCATTCGCATTCTCAACTATCTTGACGACTGGCTAATCCTAGCTCATTCAAGACATGTTGTGCGCACACAGGGACCTGGTGCTCTCACACCTCAGCCGACTAGGGCTTCGGGTCAACTGGGAAAAGAGCAAGCTCCTCCCGGTTCAGAGTATCTCTTTTCTTGGTTTGGAGTTGGACTCAGTCTTCTTGACGGCGCGCCGTACGAACAAGCGTGTCCAGTCGGTGCTGGCCTGTTTGAATGCATTCAGACAGAAAACTGCAGTTCCACTGAAACTTTTTCAGAGGCTCCTAGGGCATATGGCATCCTCGGCGGTGGCCACCCCGCTCAGGTTGATGCATATGAGGCCGCTTCAGCACTGGCTCCAGACTCGAGTCCCGAGATGGGCATGGCGCCACAGGACATGTCGCGTGGTCATTACGCCGGTCTGTCACCGTCTTTTCAGCCCTTGGACCGACCTCTCGTTTCTATGGGCAGGTGTTCCTCTAAAACTGGTCTCCAGGCGCGTCGTGGTCACGACAGATGCCTCCAAAACGGGCTGGGGTGCAATGGGCACGCAGCCACCGGCCTCTGGACGGGTCCGTGACTGCATTGGCACATCAACTGCCTCGAGTTGTTAGCAATTTTGCTCGCTCTGCGGAGGTTTCAGCTGTTGATCCAGGGCAAGCACGTGTTAGTTCAGACAGACAACACGACAATGGTAGCATATGTCAACCGCCAAGGTTGTCTGCGCTCTCGTTGTATGTCACAACTCGCCTGCCGTCTCCTCCTCTGGAGTCAGCAGCACTTCAAGTCGCTGCAAGCCACTCACATCCCGGGCAACCTCAACACTACAGCGGACGCTCTGTCATGACAGGTTACCCTCAGGGGAGAGTGGAGACTCCACCTTCAGGTGGTCCAGCTGATTTGGAGTCGATTCAACAGGCACAGGTGCACCTGTTCACCTCCCAAGAATCCTATCCACCTGCGGTGGTAGACATGATCACTCAGGCTAGGGCCCCCTCTACGAGGCGCCTGTATGCCTTTAAGTGGCGTCTGTTCGCTAAGTGGTGTTCTTCCCGTCAGGAGGACCCCCAGAGATGCGCAGTCGGATCAGTGCTTCATGTTTGTAGTAAATCCTCCCCCATTGGGCAGGATCTACCTTGAAGACTCTCCACATGGTTGGAAAGACCATGTGACGTATTTTTCCACTTAAATATCCCCCCCTCTCTTTGGGCGAGGTGTGGTCTTCGTGGTGTCTTCCCCTTGGGAGGGACACCCCCCGACTAGACCTGGCGGCCCAGTCGAATAATCCACCTTCTTTTTTAGGGAGTGGAAAAAAAGAAGGGGAAAAGAGGCCACGACTGGGTCAAGCCTGTCTCTATCTTTTGGGTAGTCGACTTGTCCCCAAAAAGGGCCTTTCGACACTCATAAATATGTTGGGGGAGGTTATGTGTCGACCTGGTGTGCTGGCTATGAGGCACACAGCAGTCTGTCCACCACACACTGCCAGTTCACGTAACACAGTTCAGCCAAGTGTGGCGTTTCGTATAGGGACCCCTAGTGTCACTACATCAACACAACGTCGAGTGAGTGACAGACAGGGAACGTCATGGTTACTTGTGTAACCTCCGTTCCCTGATGGAGGGAACGAGACGTTGTGTCCCTCCTGCCACAACGCTGAACTACCCGCTGAAATGGCCGGACCTTATATCGGCTCCTCAGCATAAAACCTGAATGAGTGGTTGCATACCAGCTCCTTTTATACCTGTATGTCCGGGGGAGTGGCATACCACTCGCCAATTTTCAATGGCCTTTTATCAAAGACCAGAGGTGTCTTGGGCTCCCAAGAGTGACCCCTAGTGTCACTACATCGACACAACGTCTCGTTCCCTCCATCAGGGAACGGAGGTTACACAAGTAACCATGACGTTAATAATAATATTAACAAAAATGATACCTGGATGTATTAAATAGCCTTAATGTTAAATAAAACGTTATTAATGATACAATAATAATTTTACAGAACATTGATCATTTTTGGTGTATGAATCATATCTCTGACTAATGTTCATTGTTTTATTAAATTGGCTTGAAGGAGTTGCTAAGTTTTTTTATAAGCTCCTCATTCCAAATCTGGAGAAATGCTGTCATCTACTCTGTGTTGGTACATTTGTTTTGTAGGCTGTTAACTTAATAGCCAAAATATTTGGAAATATGTGAATGAGAAAAAAAGAAATTGTTTCAGTAACAATGCACATTATGCAATGTAGAGATGCCATTTTAAAACTGAATTAATTGTTTAAATTAAAGTATTTGACATAAAAGGATGACAGAGTCATAAGGCTAGAAAAAGCCTTTTTTTTACAAAGGTAAAAGAAAAAAGCCCCTATATGAGCGGTCTGAATATGATTACTTTCAGGCCCTGAGTTTGTTAGAATGCAATGTTCTCTGTTGGCCCACAGCCCTCAATCAAGTTTGATTTTTGGCCCTTCGTAGGAAAAAGTTTGGGCACCTCTGGTTTAGAGGAAGTGGAACCAGAATCATTTAACTACTTACGGTTCCCATCCCTAGATGTTAGATAGTTGCTAAAGTATGGAATCAGTCAGATGACTTTATGCACTGGAATTTTGGAGTTCTGAAAGTTATAGGTCTAGTACAATTATTTTATCTCAAAAGATTAAACAACATTTGATTCCTAATGATATGACCCCTTTAAAAGGCAAAAGAAACAACAACATTTTTGTCAAATTACAAAAATGGGCTAAATGGCAGCTGAAAATCATTGTAGAAGTGAGAGATTATTGACTAAAAATAAAACTATTACAAAAGGGAAATATTCTCGCTTTTTGGAGTAAAATTTGAACCCATAAGTAGTCTTATATAAAATCAAATAATACCAATTAAGATACAAACATACAAAAAAATTACAGCAAATGCAAACACACATACATTCTCACTCAAAAACAAAATCACAGCTTTTAACTTCACGCTTGTATCACAACAGGAAAAGAAGGTAATGCTTGAAATCCTAATGGCAGTACAATGACCTTTGCCCTCCCCTCTGTGGCCCTGCCCTACTTGAGGAATTGCTCTGGGGCAAGTCAGCATGATTCTTAGCCAGCCCATCTGGAAGCTTTCATAAATCTATTGAGGGATTGAATTGCTCAATTAACACTTACTGAGTAAAATGATTACGAATGCATTAGGAATAGTCTTGTCAATGAACGTCAATATATTAACCCAAGGGCCTGCTCTTACATTAACGATCACCGACAAGGAAAAATGCTCAGTGGCTGAAAAAGACTTTCAGGGAGGGCAATTTCAAGACATCAATTATCCAATCAAGCATCTATCATGAACCATTGGCCCATATGAAGAACAGCAAAAATTTAAAGGTCTTTGTTTGTCATGCATGTCTGGTAGGGACTAAAAAACAGCCCGGGACTTATGTCGGCCCATCGCAGCCCATAAAAGATAACCCCTTACTATATGTATCACAGCTGCTATGGTAATAATATGTAACGTTTAATGTTTCAATATATAATTATCACATGATATTATTTAATTCTGCACTCAGACATTCTTAATTACAAATAAAGTTATACAGTATAGTTTAGTTCAGTGGTTCTCAGCTGGTTTTGCTTCGGGACCCAGATTTTACATTGGAAATCAAGTGGCGACCCACCATAGTAAAAACATAACCTGTATTTAATGTACACTGGGTTGCATTTCCTTTTATCTTGCATAGTTTTGATCATGTTTTTCAAGTACAAGGACATGCATCAAGTGACATTATTTTTGTTGTTGATGTCAACAACAAAAGCAACAGGAAGTTTTCTCTCCCCCATTTAACAATTTAAAAGAATATTTATTTATATGAGCCCATTTGGCATGTTGGGTCTGCCTACTGTTTGAGAGGTTTGACTTGACTTCCTCCATAACACTTTAAACTAGAAAAGTCTCGCTAGAACTGAAATGGTTCACATCAGTTTTGAGGTCTGCGTGCCACAATATCGAGGGAGGCCCGGTTGTTGCGTGCGCGCGCCAGAGATCAGAGCAGATTATTAGTGCGAGCTGGTTCCGTTACACTTATGCGAAAGCTTTAATCGCACTGCGAAAATATCGCAGTGCAGATGAGAAGCCTTTAGCTGAATGAGAAAGTATCATTAAAGTTGCCTCGGTAGTCCTAAATAGGCTATTCAATGGGAGAACCATGGCATTGTTCTGTCCCTGCTGTCCCAGTCCGAATAGACCTGTGACCCACTTTTGGGTCGCGACCCACCAGTTGAGAAACACTGGTTTAGTTCATTAAATATATGGTTATAAAGGTATATAAATATAGTTATTTATAAATATAGTTATAAATTAAATATTTAAAGATCTTTATTGCTTTTGTGTCATATAAATATCATACCGATTCTGAACAGAACTGAAGCAATGTAGCACTCAATTAGGGTGACAACATTAAACTGAAAATAAGTTTATACTAAATACAGCTATTAAAACTGAATTTAGTTTGATTCAGTGATCCGGTCACAGTGGTTAACAATGAGGATTATGATAAGATTATCATTATTTCAGTCTGTTCCTCACACAAAGCTTTTGCATGGCTTCAGAAGACATCAGTGGCGTAGCAAGTCACCCCTGGGCCCATATGCAGATTTTGTGGCGGGTCCCAAAATTCACCACACAATCAAACGCAACGTATAGCCTAGGTATAGGCTATATATATATATATACACACACACACACACACACACATATATATATATATATATATATATATATATATATATATATATATATATATATATATACATATACACCTCCGGTCAAAAGTTTTGAAACACTTATTCTTTATTATAATTTTTTTTTCTTCACATTTTAGAATAATAGTAAAATCATCAAAACTAAGGAATAACATAAATGGAACAATGGGAATTATGTTGTGACTAAACAAAATCCAAAATAAATCAAAACTGTGTTATATTTTAGCATCTTCATAGTAGTCACCCTTCGCCTAGAATTTTCAGAAATATACTCTTGACATTTTCTCAACCAACTTCTTGAAGTATCACACTGGGATGCTTTTTAAACAGCATTGAAGGAGTTCCCATCTATGTTGGGCACTTATTGGCTGCTTTTCTTTATTATTTGGTCCAAGTCATCAATTTCAAAAACTTGTATTATTTTTTATTAAATGTTAGTTTTATAATGAAATAAATTAATATGGTGGCACAATTATATTTTTGTCTACAAAACTAATTTCAAACATTTAAGCACACGCCTTCAGATCAAAAGATTTTTAAGATCATGAGAAACATTTCAGTCAAGTGTTTCAAAACATTTGACCGGTAGTGTGTGTGTGTGTGTATATATATATATATATATATATACACACACACACACACACACACATACTAATATATACACATATACATACAGTTGTGCTCAAAAATGTGCATACCCTTGGAGAATTGGTAATATATGTACTATTTTTAAAGAAAACATGAGTGAGCAGGCAAAACACATTTCTTTTATTTCTTATGGGATTCATATTCAACTGTAGGTTATAACAGAATGGCACAATCATGAAACAAAACATGGCAACAAAGAAAAAAATTAAATGACCCCTGTTCAAAAGTCTGTATAATTTTAGTTCTTAATACTGTGTATTGCCCCCTTTAGCATCAATGACAGCGTGCAGTCTTTTGTAATAGCTGTCTATGAGGCCCCAGATTCTTGCAGGTGGTATAGCTGCCCATTCGTCTTGGCAAAATGTCTCCAGGTCATGCAAAGTCTTTGGTCGTCTTGCATGAACCGCACGTTTGAGATCTCCCCAGAGTGGCTCGATGATATTAAGGTCAGGAGACTGTGATGGCCACTCCAGAACCTTCACCTTTTTCTGCTGTTACCACTGGAGGGTCAACTTGGCCTTGTGCTTAGGGTCATTGTCATGCTGGAAAGTCCAAGAGCGTCCCATGTGCAGCTTTCATGGAGAAGAATGCAAATTGTCTGCCAGTATTTTCTGATAACGTGCTGCATTCATCTTGCCATAAATTTTCACAAGATTCCCAGTGACTTTACAGCTCACACACCCCCAAAACATCAGTGAGCCACCACCATGCTTCACAGTGGGGATGGTATTCTTTTCACTATAGGCCTTGTTGACCACTCTCCAAACGTAGTGCTTATGGTTGTGACTATAAAGCTCTATTTTGGTCTCGTCACTCCAAATTACAGTGTGCCAGAAGCTGTGAGGTGTGTCAAGGTGTTGTCGGGCATATTGTAACCAATCTTTTTTGTGGCATTGGCGCAGTAAATGCTTCTTTCTGGCAACTCGACCATGCAACTCATTTTTGTTCAAGTATCGTCGAATTGTACTCCTTGAAACAACCACACTGTCTTTTTCCAGAGAAGCCTGTATTTCTCCTGAGGTTACCTGTGGGTTTTTCTTTATATCCTGAACAATTCTTCTGGCAGTTGTGGCTGAAATCTTTCTTGGTCTACCTGACCTTGGCTTGGTATCAAGAGATCCCCAAATTTTCCACTTTTAATAAGTGATTGAACAGTACTAACTGGCATTTTCAAGGCTTTGGATATCTTTTTATATCCTTTTCCATCTTTATAAAGTTCCATTACCTTGTTACACAGGTCTCTTGACAGTTCTTTTCTGCTCCCCATGGCTCAGTATCTAGCCTGCTCAGTGCATCCACGTGAGAGCTAACAAACTCATTGACTATTTATACACAGACACTAATTGCAATTTAAAAATCCACAGGTGTGGGAAATTAACCTTTAATTGCCATTTAAACCTGTGTGTGTCACCTTGTGTGTCTGTAACAAGGCCAAACATTCAAGGGTATGTAAACTTTTGATCAGGGCCATTTGGGTGATTTCTGTTATCATTATGATTTAAAAAGGAGCCAAACAACTATGTGATAATAAATGGCTTCATATGATCACTATCCTTAAATAAAAAAAAATTTGACAGTCAAAGACAGTCATATTTTCAAAATCAAAGCCAAAATTTCATAATTTCTGC
The DNA here is from genome assembly GCF_019703515.2 of Myxocyprinus asiaticus. Taxonomy (NCBI): domain Eukaryota; kingdom Metazoa; phylum Chordata; class Actinopteri; order Cypriniformes; family Catostomidae; genus Myxocyprinus; species Myxocyprinus asiaticus. Next base: position 34,698,758 of record NC_059366.1, read on the forward strand.
CAGGGTATGCAAACTTTTGAGCACAACTGTATATATATATATATATATATATATATATATATATATATATATATATATATAAAACGCATCCATGAGAAGAATTATACCGCAACCCAATAACTTTTCACAACCAGAACAGTTACTGAACTACCAGCAGCGCATTAAACAGCCTACTAGGCACACCCCAACATAAACGATGCACTTAGCAATGTCAATACCGTAAACTACTAGTAGCACGTAAACAAACAACCACATTGGCACGGCGGCCCAATAGGTTTTAACATATAGCAAACAGACTTAATAAATGTGAAATTAAACCACATACTAACTCATTTTAGCTCTACTCTCCAGGCCTTCCTTTTGGCTAACTCTTCCACAATGTCCTTTGTGTTTAGTTTGCAGCTTCTTATATTCTCAATGGAAAGAATAGCTAGTGCCAATAGTCAGCCATGACCCATGGTGCTCCTCAAATGTTTTTTTTATTAGCTTTGAAAATGAGCGTCCGCTGAAGCCACAGTGACAGGGAGGTAAGATAGAGAAATAAAATAATACAGATTTCACTGAAGGTAGACACAATACTGTTGTTCTCGACTATCAAAAATCTGGCCAGATCTTGAACTGATCTTGAATCTTGAACTGAGTATCAAGCTCTGGTCTCTTCAGCGGCTGCTTCATTTTTCCTTGACACCTGGAATTCCGCAAAGCTGCCAACTACATTGTTGTTCTCATCTGAAGCACTGGAACTGCTAATATTAGCAGGCAAAACATCCCTCTCACCTTCGACATCAACGTCACTCGGGCAAGGACGACACAAAAAATTTGAAATGGAAATGTTGGGTAGTTTTTGTGTTGCGGCTAACTTTTCCACCATCTCTTTGCGAAAATTACATCACAGCCCCATAGGTGCGGGCCCCAATCCGCCCGAGCCCGTATGCAGCTGCATACCATGCATACCCAGACACTACGCCACTGGAAGATATATACTTGAATGTCATAAGTATGACTCACAAGTAATATGGACTACTTTTATCATTTGTTTTAAGCTTTGTTGAAAAGCTCCAGACCTCATTGCATTTAATTTCATGGAACAAAAGATTAAGTAATCCAATGCTGTAGAGTACATGAACACTTACATTGCACAATTACATTCTACAGCATGTTTTCTCTGTAGTGTAATAGATTTTAAAAAGTAAGGTTCTTGTTTGTACGTAGTGCTTTACCTGCCAGCATACTGCTGTTGAGTTTTGTTATCATCTTCTTCGTATTACTCCTTCATCTTTGTATCCCTTTCTTTTGTTTTTAATGAAATTTCTGTGTTTGGATCCTTACTCTCTTGTCTCTTTCCTTCACAAAACCCTGACAGAAGAACAACCTTACATTATGGATTCAGCAGAACAAATCGGGAAACTTTCCCAAACTCCTGCAGTGGAGTACTGCTCTATTTTTTGAAAACTGGCCGCTCAGCTGAACTGGCATGAGAGATTCTTCAGAACCATGTTCTGGTTAGAACTTAATGACCCTGTGAGGAAGTTGGTCTCTTTACATGAACAATTACATTGCACAATTACATTTTACAGCATGTTTTCTCTGTAGTGTAATAGATTTTAAAAAGTAACCCTCCAAACCCTTACAAAAATCTAGAGTTCTGGCAAACCAAACCTATGGCAAACATGGAACAATTGTTTTATTTATTTTTTGACATTCAAATGAGCTTTGCGCTAAACTCTTCATTGTTGCCACAGGTTTACCACAGAAGTCTTTGCCAGTAGTGGTAAACTGATCATTGTTGCCAAAGGTTTTCTGCGGGTTCACCACTACCGGTGAAGAGCTCTCACGTCATTCTTATGTTTTCCCCCAAGGTCTCTTATTTTGACGTTTTGAAGAGTTATATCTTATGTCTGTCTTCTTGTTCATTGACATAATTGTATTCCAGGTGTTCCTCATCTTCTTGTTAGCCCATGTGTACATTCACCCTTTTGTTCTTTGTTCCTGGGTCGGTTCTTGTTTGTATGTAGTGTGTTAGTTGCCAGCATACTGTTGTAGATTTGTTTTTATTTTATTTATTTATTTTTTTATATACCATCTTTGTCTTATTCCTTAATCGATGTATCCCCTTTTGTTTACAATTAAAGTTTTCCATTTGGATCCTAACTCTCTCGTCTCTTCCTTTCACAAAACCCTGACAAGAGCTGCACATTTCTGGCAATAATTTGTAGGAAATCGCAAAGCTCATTTTTATGTAGGAATAATGATTGGCAAATTTGCAGCATGTTTGCTATAGTTCTGATTGTGCTACCTTTTTTCAGTGTCTGCAATATGTACTTTCTCTGACAGGAAAAGCTTTAGCGTCTTAACAGATGTGCAGTGTTGAGTCTACACCTCAAGATTTGTGCCAGAAAGGCACTTTCTGCCAAACTTTCACTGCATTTAATAAAGAATTCATGGGGTAATATTATTTAGCAGTGAATAAACCTAAAATCAAAGCATGTTGATATGGTATATGATACAATCACAGTACGCACATTCAGCAGCATGTTTAATTAGTAGTTTACAAGTATGGGCCCCTAAACTTGATTTGCCTCTGTAGATGATTTACTTGTTTCCATTTGTATATTATTAATTTAATACATTAATTCAGTGGACAAATAGGCACATGCTGCAATCATTGTGATTAGTGTGATATTTCCCAGGGAGTGCTTGTATTGCAGATAGAAATCTTTAAGGAAATGTCAGAGATGCTATGATGACAGAAACACTATTATGAGGAGTCAAACTCATTAATAATGGGGAAGTTAGCTAATGCCACAGCAGACTTTGTACCATGCCTTAACTATTTATTTAGGGTGTATTGCATCTTTTTCTGGATGATTTTTTACTTTATATCGTGCTGTTTCATTGGACGTGATAGCCACATTGTAAACTAATAGGATGACACTGCTGTGGAAATAGTAACAGCAATGTTTACATGTTATGTTAAAAGATTTTAAGTGCAGAACATATTTCTTTTTTTTTTTTTTGGGACTACATGAAAAATATGGGACTATTTATTTTATTTTTATTTTTTTGCCTGGAAGATACAAATACTTTTAATGTGCATATAAAGAATCTTTGCAATTGCCACAGTGTTGTTCATTTGCTGTTTGCCAGCTCAACTGTGTGTTGCATTACATGCAATTATGGCTACTTTAGGGATTCTATAAAACACACTGATGTTGACGTTTAACAAGCTCAGACAATCTCTTCTCAAGAATTAAACAAAAAACATTCAGAGTATTAAATGACATCATCTGTTACTATAATTAGATTGTTTTTTCTGTACAGCTCTACAAAACTGACTAGTAAGGAGAAGTTTTTCCCTATCTGCCTAACTGGGCTGTTCTGGACTGCTTTGGGGTTGGACCGGTGAAGGTTGCTTCTTGAGATTTATTTTGTTGATAGATCTTTGATTCAGGCTTGCTGTGCTTGGAAAGAAACCAACTCTATTTTTGTAAAATGGGTGTCTAGTCTACTTGCTTGACAGACAAAAAGCAATCTTGTACTTTCACCATTGATTCCAGTAGGTTTGATACCTGTCTCATGCAACTGCCCAGGACTGAAAGAAAGAAACTTGCATGGCACTAAACCATGTGGAAAAACTCCTTACAATTTTAAAGTTTTTTATAGTATTTTATAGTAATGCAGTACTGCTATAAAATTGTTTTTCAAGGAAAATCATTCACTGAAGTCTTTTTACTAAAGCACTTTGCTTCTAAATAAAGGTTTAATGCAATACTATTGAAGATTATACATTTTGACAGCTATTTTGTGTTGAGTAATTTATCAGAACATCAGATTTTGGGTTGTCAGAGATAGTGTAACTCAAAGCAACCTCTGGTAAACTCACAGTGTCTCCAGATATCAAACATTCATTCTTGGCCCACATAAGAATGAACTGACGGATCTTGGAGTCATCACTTCTAAAAAGCCGACATGCTTTTTTCAGACATCTAACAATGGCAAATGCTTCCACCCCAACAGTTGTCTGGGAGCCCAGATTCGCCTAATTTTAGAGTGTAACACACAAACTTAGACTTCTGCTTATTGTAAACAGCTTATTCACCATTTTACAAACGTAAACAACAGTTAATATACACTTTGTTTTCACTATTTGGCTTTTTATGACTGCAAGAGCCAATTTTCTTTCATTTACCAACAGAGACAATTGCAGGAAATCAATGTACTTAGTAAAGTGACTAATCAAACAAATAGAGGGTTTGATGTCTTGATAGGCTTCAAAGACAAGGGGTGTGCACTTAAGAGACTGCCCAGGAGCCCATTTTTTAACAATTGCCTAACCATTTCTTTCTCTGCCAATGCATTGTCTACCCTAAATGCCTCGTTTCTTTTATAATAAAAAAAAAAATAATAATAATTTTTAATTAATTTGGTATGCAATTTATATTTTCATTTGAGATTGAGAAAGGTTGAGGGTGGAACTGATGACAAACCACATGGTTGGTTTGACTTGCCATGGAAGATATGTGGGTGAACACCTTAAAAAAAAAAAAAAAAAAAAAACTCTGCATGGGATTTTTGGGGTGATCCAGTTAGTGAGTGACATTTTGGTACTGAAGGGGTTGTCTGCGGTGCAATTTTGTGTGTATCTTTGATGTGTAGAGCAATGGAGGCCTGGGGTATTGATAACAGAAGACATCCTCTTACATATAGCGGGTAGGGTAAGCCACTCATCCAGGTTGGTGGCCCATTGAAAAAATCTTACAGAAAAGTCCAGTATTCTCCTGTCCTCATTCTCACTGACGCTGTTTCTCGATCCTGCTCCTGGAGAACCTCAGCACTGCACATTTTGGATGTCTTCCTTATCTAACACACTTGTTTTAGCATATTAGCTCACAAGTAGAGGCTTCATGACCGGAATTGAATGCATCTGATTAGTGAGACCTGGTAGTTACCAGGAGCAGGATTGAGAAAGATAAAAAAAAAACAATTGTGACACAAACTGAGATTGTGATAAACTTTGTTGGGTGGGCTGGTAATTACAATGTTTATATGAGCCTTCTGGGAGTTTGTATTTCATGAAGACTAATGTGCAATAATTGTCTGATTGGTACATTAGTGTAATTGTCATAATTGTAATTGTGATTTCAGGCTTTAATACACTGATTTACTTTGACATTCAGAATTCTATTTGCATATTGAATTGTGATTGGTTATATACATATTTCTATTTCTGAGACTAGTCCAGCTAATGCGCATGCACATTCTCGAGTAAACTGACAGGCAATGTCTTTCTCAAAAACGTGACTGGCTGTTTTATCTGTAAGCCGGGACATTCTGTTCTACACCTGCCATATTGGGCATTCCAATTTCTTCCATTCATTTTAATACAAGTGGTTTGCTTGTGCACAGCTGACAGAAAACAGGATACATGAGTGTCGTGATAATGGCAAAGTGGTTCTGATGCAGAAATTTCATTTATGCAGAACCAAAGTCTAAAACCTAAGCTTACCCAAAACCTTATCATTATTATTTTGCAGAATTGCAAGTACTGCTATGTCTTTGAGAGAATGCAAATCTAGATCTTTGCACAATAAATATGTAACATACACAGTTTAACTACTTGACCAGACATGTGTGCAATTGCATAGATGATTATGAGCATCATTATGACATGCAGAAGCCTACAGCCATGTCATGTACAGACAGTGAGTGAGGAGAATAACACTGTCCATGCTTGCTTTTGTTTCTGGAATGAGAATGACCTGCCTTCCTCCGTACTGGCTATTAGGGGGAAAAAAACATGCACACACACACACACACACTATGTAACACTCTCTCCTCTATTTCTTTCTCTCTTCCTTCTCTCTTTCTCCCCACTTCCGTCTCTCGCTCTGCGGGAACAGAGGCGTGCTTCAGGCCGGGTCTGGGAGAAGAACAGACAGGGATAGGCTTTTGAAAGAGCAGTATTGTGAGGTCACATTCTTCCCAAATGCGAGCGGGAGCCAAGTCAGTAGCTGGCGGAATTACCCCATGAATCATACCCATTGTGATGCCTACTCCAAGATGAGAACATGGAAAGGAATTAGGTATGGCTAGTCTTATCAGTCCTCCGACATGGACGCAGGGAAGCCAAGTGTCCAGAGTGACAGTACAACTTTATCTTCTCCGTTCCTATGCTTAGACGATTGCCCCACGACTGTCGAATACAAAAATTCCTCCATTGCCATATGTTGTTACTTAAGGCGATGCTGCAGCCAAACAGAGTGTTCTTTTCCATACACGCCCGTCTTCCTGTCTGTGCACTTCCTCCCCTTGCTGTTACCCAAAGATCTTTGTGGTGGGTCCTGGAGTTCAGGCAATATTAGGTTGCACCTCTTAAAACATGTCAGCTTTGTGGTGAAAATTAAAGAATGGAAAAAATGATGAAATGTAATGTTTTATTGATCCTTTTCTTCAAGTTTCAACTGTAAAATAGAGAGACAGAGTGAAGGCGAATGGAAAGACGGTTCTGAAGGAGGCGTGCGAGCAGGGCCATCACCATTTGTGAAGGGTTGTTTTCAGCAACTTTGATTTATTAAGCATGGAGAATTTGCATGGAAATTGTGTTTCCTCCAGTGACTGACTCACTTTTTGGTCGCTTTGTCGGCACTTTGATTTAAAGAAGCGACAGTACAGCGAATGCTGTGCTGGAAGTTTCTGTCTGAAAATGGCAGTTTTACAGGTAGACCACTGTTTTCCCTGCTGGCAAAAACATCTTAAACCAGGCCATGGTTTGCAGAACTTAGCTCAGGGGCGTAGATTCCAGGGGGGGATGGGGGGGAGGTAACACCCCCAATAATAAGTATAATATATATTATACTGGTCTCCCAGCCTGGCTAAGATGGGCATAAAGCTGAGACCAGCTAGGACCAGCAAACCAGCTTAGGCTGTTTTAAGGATCATTGACAAATAAGGATGTCTGAGGTGATAAAATTTAGAAGTCTTTTAAAAATGTATCTTAAAACATGTGCCAAGTTGATAGAAATGTAATCTTTGTGTCCATGTTGGTTTCACACAACATTACTTTATAAAGTAATTTATAATATTTTCTGCAAAAGATTTAATGACTTTAAAAATGTAATAAGTAAAAGGTATTAAAATACTTTCCTTGCACCTGGAATACAGAAGAGTGCACACAACGTATTAATTAATTTCAAAAACGTTATCAAATGTGGTTTTCAATGTGGTTTTCAAGGTAAAAAAAAATATATTTTTACAAATATCATGAATTTTTGAGTCAAAAATATCAAGAAGTTTTATCAGGGTTACACCATATGATCTGAACAAAATGTTCCTTTTCATAAGAATGTCAAAATATCTATTTAAAAAAACAAACAACAAAAAAACAACTTGCAGTTCAGATGGCCTAAAAGGGTCCTTTTTTAAAGAGACTTTGAATTGGAATTTTTTTTTTACTGTCTCTGGACGGTTTCACCACAGCCCCATAAACAAATTAATAAAAAATAAATAAATAAATGACTTTGAACTCCGTAATTAAAAATATTTGTATCATAGTAGCGGTGTATTCAAATAATTGTTTTGTATGAATTTAATTTTTGATGTATTTTTGAATAACTGAGTTTCACGTCATTGACCTTTGATCTGTTTTTTTTTTTTTTTCAGCAACATTTGTTCCTCTTCTGTTTTCACTTTCACAAGTTCTTGTCTTGATGAGGAAAAAATATATATATTTTTTATGAAGACCTCCAGAGTCAAAACATTAAAACATATGTTGAATATTAGATACACAGATACCTTGTTAGGAGGCCCCGGACTGCCATTTCTCCTTCGAGCCAGTATATCTTCATGGCGGGCCTGGAGAGAGATGCGAACATGATATGACAAATGAACTGTGTTCTGCAAGTTGAAAGAGAAATGTGTTTGTCATTTTACTTACAGAGGATGAAAGAGACAGAAATCAACAATGAGGCAGTGTAATCTAAACCACTTTATAATGGAAAGAGGTACGGTCTCTCCCAGGATATGGGAGGGGAGAACAAGGTTAAGGAATAATCAACTGGACCGTTTGGCTTTTCAGACATATGAGCTATCTCCACAAAGATATTAGTCCTGAAGGAATCTATGATGGATGTGCCGAGTGCCAAATGTTTTTTTGGAAAATCATTTTGAATGAAGTAATAGTGCTCCGAACAGGAAGACACACTGGCAGGAAATCTCATGTCAGCATTCTCAACAGACTCCAAAAACACAAGAGAAGAGGCAAAGAAGGGAAGAAACTAGAGAAGTTGGGGATTCTCTGTCTCTGAACACTCACAAGTAAACACGCACGCATAAAATCATTGTGAATATGGATGGGGAATTGTAAGGAATTTAATGATTCTGGTCATTATTTAAGATTATTTAAGATTTATTATTTAAGATTTAAGATATTCCTTTTAACATTTCTGGTTCCTTAGCAATTTTATTAATGTTTGTTTTAATACTTTTCAGGAAGCACCAAATAATTGATTCTAACTATTTTACCATATAGGGCTGGGTATAAATATCGATTTTCCAATGCACTGCGATCTTCATTTGAAAGATATAAACTCAGCAAAAAAGGAAACGTCCTCTCACTTTCAACTGCTTTTATTTTCAGCAAAATTAACATGTGTAAATATTTGTATGAACATAAATAGATTCAACAACTAAGACATAAATTGAACAAGTTTCACAGACATGTGACTAACAGAAACGGAATAATGTGTCCCTGAACAAAGGTGGGTCAAAATCAAAAGTAACAGTCAGTATCTGGTGTAACCACCAGCTGCATTAAGTACTGCAGTGCATCTCCTCCTCATGGACTGCACCAGATTTGCCAGTTCTTGCTGTGAGATGTTACCCCACTCTTCCACCAAGGTACGCGCAAGTTCCCTGACATTTCTGCGGGGAATGGCCCTGGCCCTAGCCCTCACCCTCCGATCCAACAGGTCCCAGACATGCTAATGGGATTGAGATCTGGGCTGTTCGCTTGCCATGGCAGAACACTGACATTCCTGTCTTGCAGGAAATCATGCACAGAACGAGCAGTATGGCTGGTAGTATTGTCATGCTGGAGGGTCATGTTAGGATGAGCCTGCAGGAAGGGTACCACATGAGGGAGGAGGATGTCTCCCCTGTAACACACAGCATTGAGATTGCCTGCAATAACAATATGCTGTGACACACCACCCCAGACCATGACGGACCCTCCACCTCCAAATCGATCCCGCTCCAGAGTACAGGCCTCGGTGTAACACTCATTCCTTCGATGATAAATGCGAGTCCGACCATCACCCCTGGTGAGACAAAACCGTGACTCATTAGTGAAGAGCACTTTTTGCCAGTCCTGTCTGGTCCAGCGAAGGTGGGTTTGTGCCCATAGGTGATGTTGTTGCTGGTGGTGTCTGGTAAGGACCTGCCTTACAACAGGCCTACAAGCCCTCAGTCCAGCCTCTCTCAGCCTGTTGCGGACAGTCTGAGCACTGATGGAGGGATTGTACGTTCCTGGTGTAACTCGGGCAGTTGTTGTTGCCATCCTGTACCTGTCCCACAGGTGTGATATTCATATATATATATATATATATATATATATATATATAATCACACACATTAACAACTACACATCTCTCACTACTGCCCCTCCCCGAGAGCCCTCCAAAACTGCCAAATATTTGCCCCATTTCCCCACAAACAAGTCCAAATTCCCCAGTCTTCTTGATGACCCTTCTTCGAAAGCCACCACCCTCCCCATCTCTGAGCACCACTCCTGAAATGGGGGCACTCCAGCCATCTTCCATCCCCTTAAAACAGTTTGTCTGGCGATCATGACACTGCTTAGGACCCAATGTTTTATATGTTTATCTCCTATATTGATGACTGCCCCATTGCCTAAAATACTGTCTGGTGTAAAATTAAATTTGAGTGCCCAAAATGTCACACATAAAACTCTGAACCTTCAACCAAAATTCTTGGATCTTAGCACACCACCAATAAACATGGGTTGTGTCTCCATCTTCTGATTGGCATCGCCAGCATGTGGGTGTGTCTTTTAAGACCAAGCCTATACAGTCTAGAGGGGGTCCAATAGAATCAATGTAAAATCTTGAATTGCATAAGGTGCACCCTTGCATCTCTAGATGCAGACTTGACGTTTTTTAGAATCCTAGCCCACACTCTCTCCGCCAATACCAAGTTTTAATTGTTCTCCCATAATCTCTTGATAGAAGATAAAGCTCCATCCCCCAGACTTTGAATTAGCAGGGAGCAATACACTGATGCCTCATGACCTTTTCCAAAAGCAGTAATCACCACTCCCAGAGTGTCTGCCGCTTTAGGGGGATGTATGCTACTCCCAAAAATAGTACAGAGCAGGTGGCGCAGCTGTAAATACCTAAAAAACTGAGATCTGGAAATCCCAAAATGTTGAACCAAATTTTCAAAGGATCTCAACACTCCACTCTCATATAGGTCACCGAGTGTAGTAACCCCCCTCACAATCCACTCTGACCAGCAGAAAGGGGACTTATTAATACATAATTTTGGGTTCAGCTATATGCTCAAGGCAACATTTAAATAAATGCCTGAATTAAACACTCTGGACACTTTTGTCCATACTGAGTGCAAATGCGAGATAACAGTGTGTAACTTATCTTCTCCGGTTAGTTTGATAGAAAAGCTTTGCAATAGCAAAATAGGGGCAAGAACTTCCTGTTCAATACAAAACCAGTGAGAGGCTCTCTCAGGTGGAAGCGACCAATGAGCCAGATGTCTGAGACCGAATGCATAATAATAAAACATAATCTTGGGTAGAACTAGCCCACCTTTGTCAATCGGCCTATGTAACTTATTGAAATGCAATCTGGGATATTTACCATTCCAAATGAAGGACTTCGCTATGCTATCAAATTGCTTGAAATAAGAGAGGGGGACATCTACAGGGAGAGACTGTAGCAGATATTTGAATTTTGGAATACAATTTATTTTAATAACATTAACCTTCCCAATCATAGATAAATGTAATAAAACCCACCTGCCCACATTGCTCGAAAAACTTTTATTAAAGGGTCAAAATTAACTCTAACTAAATCACACAAATTTGCTGGGAATAAAACACCCAAATACTTAAAGCCCTGTTTGGGCCACTGAAAGGCGCCCGGCTGAAAAGCCATTACCGGGCGTTACGCTTTCAGAGCCAAAACTTCGGGTTTAGACCAATTAACTCTGTATTCCGAGAACTTATAAAAGGAATTAATAATTCTGTGGAGGCAAGGCATAGATCTAGTAGGGTCAGAGACGAATAATAAAATATCATCTGCGTAATGCAAAAGCTTATGCACCACACCTCCCGCCATAACCCCTGGAAAATCATCCTCCTTTCTTATTGCAGCTTCTAATGGTTCCAGGGCAAGACAGAACAATAATGGGAAAGAGGGCAACCCTGCCGGGTGCCCCTATCCAGAGTAAAATAATCTGAAATTAATCCATTAGTTTGTACAAATAATAAAAGTATTCCCGAACCCGTACATTTCCAAAATCTTAAAAAGATAATCCCATTCTACCATATCAAACGCCTTTTCAGCATCAAGTGAGATGGCAGCGACCAGAGTCTGATCATTCACCACTGACCACATGATATTGATGAAATGTTTTCAGAAGAGCTCCGGCCCCGAATAAACCCCATCTGATCTATATGTATAAGAGATGTCATAACTTTACTTAATTGCTTAGCCAAAATTTTTGACAATATTTTAATGTCTAGCTAGATCAGAGAAATTGGATGGTAACTCTTACACTCGCTTGGATCTTTGTGCTTTTTAAGAATCAGACTGATCTGGGCTTGCGCCATGTTTGGAGGAAGCTTTCCATTCTTTAATGATTCCGTATAAACTTCTAGCAAAAGTGGAGCCAATTCTGTAGCATAAGATCTAAAAAACTCAGCGGCAAAGCCTAGGAGCCTTGCCTGTAGGCAAGGCCTTAATTACCTCACCAAGCTCCTCCAAGGTTATCTCAGAATCAGGAGAATTTTTTGCTCAGCCGTCAGTTTAGGAAGTTCTAATGGTTCCACAAAGTTTCTAATATCCTCATAAGTAGACGAAGATTTGGAACTATAGAGATCAAAATAGAATTCTTTAAAAGCATTATTAATATCAATGGCTGAAGTAAATATTTCACCAGCAGCAGATTTCACTGAGGGAATGGTAGAAAAAGACTCTCTCTGTTTTATATATCTAGCCAGAGGTTTTCCTGCCTTGTCCCCCAACTCAAAGTCTTGCCCTGAATAGCCAAAACTCCACCTTCCGCGACAAAATAGTCAATCGGGTCAATTCTCTGAGGCCATCAGACAACATTCAGTGCCTCTGCACTTTTAATATTCCCTTCCAACTCCACGAGTTCTCATGCTTTGGATTTTTGGGTAAATAAGGCATACTGTATGATCTGGCCCCGAAGAACCTCTTTAAGTGCCTCCCAAGCCATGCCCACAGAGGACACTGAGGACCAGTTGGTCTCAATATAAATATTGATTTCAGCCTTTAAAATTTGTTGGAATTCAGGATTTTGCAAAAGGGATACATTAAATCGCCAACTATATGATTTCCTTTTCTCCATATGTGGCAACACCTCTAAACTTACCAGGGCATGATCTGAGACTAAAATGTTTCCAATTGAGCAATCAACAACAAATGAAATGAGGGAATTAGATATAACTAAAAAAAAATCTATTCTAGAATAAATCTTATGGACTGATGAAAAAAATTTATAGTCCCTACCAGATGGGTTCAAAAGTCTACAAATATCTGTAAGACCAAGATTTTTACACATCCTGTGAAGTGTCAATGTTGCTCTAGGGGGCTTACACACTTTTGCTTCACTATCATCAAGGACTGAGTCCATCAAAAGATTAAAGTCTCCTCCCAGTATTATATCATGAGGGGTGCCAGTGGCTTGCAACATCCCTTCAAGATCTATAAAAAAAGCCCTGATCATTAATGTTAGGTGTGTAAATATTAGCCAGAATAAGACTTTTCCCCTAAATTTCTGCTAAAACAATAATGACTCTTCCTAATTTATCTTTAATCTGTTTGAGATATTTGAATTGTAGATGCTTAATTATCAATGTAATGACTCCCCTGCTCTTACTTGAGCCAGCACTAAAGAAAACATTTTCAGCTTCCTGTGGGGAAAGATGCATTTCTTGAAGAAACACTATATCATATTTCTTACACTTAAGAAGAGAAATAACCTTCCTTCTTTTTATGGGGTACCCCAACCCATTCACATTCCATGTGGAGAGAGACAATCCACTCATATTAACATTTGACATTTTGACATATAAGAAAAAATAAATTGTGTGTCAAAAACAAAATTATAAAGACCACATTCCAACATTAGTGCAACAATCAAACCCCAACCCCCCCCAAACAAACAGAAAAAATAAAAACGTGTGCATTAACCCTGTGCATGACAGCGCCAACTGGAGTCCATCTCTCTAAACTCAAACAGTCCATGTACACCTACGAGAGCCCCCAAGACAACTCTGCTGCCGGACTGCTCAAGTCCGGTGTTTCTATAAAAATTTTGTGAGACCGAATTACACAACAAATGATAATCTATAAAACAAACTCCAGCCAATAGGCTGAATAAACACAAAGAACGTGTAGATTTATCCACATAACTTTCCCAAAGGAGTGTTACTTCACAAAACAAACTCCAGCCACTAGGCAGAACCAGCACAAAAAGAAACAAAAAAGGTGCTCAGTTTCCTTGGACAGTCAAGTGGATGTTCAGTGCGTCGGTCCATTTGGCTGCAATGTGAGTACCACAAATTAACTTACTCCATTGACTTTATGAAGGACATTACTTACTGAGTACATGTAAATATTTTACGGCCATCCTTGGCCGGGAACATCAGTGCAAAAGTGACCTTCCATTGATGTAAGAGTTTGTTGCATTCCTTGAATCGATCACGTTTCTCTCTTGTCGAATTCGCAAAGTCCGGAAACAAGAAAATGCTGTGGTTCTTCCAAGAAAGCCTTCCATTACTCCTTGCCTCGTGTAACATGAGATCTTTATCAGATGATCTCAGAAATTTGGCCAGAATTGATCGGGGCCTGTCTCCCTCAGCGGATCGCCGAGCTGGAACCCTGTGAGCTTGTTCGAATTCCAGCTTATGGCCTGTTATGTCGAAAGAGCCCATCCAGGAATTTCACCATATCCTGACCCTCTGCTCCCTCAGGAATTCCAACAATACGGATGTTATTCCACAGGCTACGGTTCTCCATATCTTCCAACTTCTCCCAGACATGCTCCAAATCCACCTTGGTCGCTAGCGGTTTAGCAGATAATTCCCTCTCCGATGACTCCAGATAATCGATCCGTTTCTCGACATCCCCCACTCTTGTAACCACCTCAGTGAATTTCGTCTCCATGGCAGTGATCGATCGACGTATTACAGCAAGATCATCCAAGACCGCAACGACCTTCGTCAGCATTGCCGACATGTTCAACAAATCTCGCCGAATCTCTCTCACTTTTCCAGCCAAATCGGCTCCCTGGCTCGGGGCATCAGGGGCATCAGCTTGAGCACGTAAATGTCTTTTATTGTCTCCAGAGCCCATGGATTTTTAATTATTTGACATATTGTCTTCCTAGAACAGTTATGGAACAGGGTGTATCGAATCTAACTGGTTTATTATATAAAAAGTATTAAAAATAGCAGAGTGCGCAGAGCTCGCTGTTTACACCTCGCATGGCATCACGTGACTCCCGAAAGATATAGATTCTTAAATCCCAAGATCGATCTTTCACTCTATGCAGCCACCCTCTTTACAATGCGAGTAAATCACTCGCATATGCCACCAAATTTCATGCTATACAACTAAATGTCTGTGATTAGCCACTAAATGTTCAGAATTTACTCACAATGGCACCAAGATTCTATCACTCAAGAATAAAAGTTTGGTTTGACTCATTTCATGTAATGTGTGTCCAAAGACGAGATCCATTCAACCCATTTGCCATGAATAATGTCTCTTTTAATATCCTTTCTGATCGTTACAGTCAGTTATTGATCAAAAACTACAAAAATGATACAGTAATTCTAAACAAATATAGCACAGATGCGATAAAGAAAATGTCCTGGTTACTTTCGGAACCTCCGTTCCCTGATGGAGGGAACAAGACGTTGTGTTGATGTAGTGACACTAGGGGTCACTCTTGGGAGCCTCAAACACCTCTGCTTTTTTGAAAAATGGCCAATGAGAATTGGCGAGTGGAATTTGCATGCAACTCCCCCAGACATATGGGTATAAAAGGAGCATGGTATGCAACCACTCATTCAGGTTTTGTGCTAAGGAGCCGAGACCAGGTCCCTGCCATTTCAGTGGGTAGTTCAGCATTGTGGCAAGAGGGACACAACGTCTCATTCAGTCCATCAGGGAACGGAGGTTACGAAAGTAACCAGGACGTTCCCTATCTGTCACTCAATCGACGTTGTGTCGAAGTAGTGACACTAGGGGTCCCTATACAAAACGCAACAACTAGCTGAACTGTGTTGCGTGAACTGGCGGTGTGTGATGGGCAGACTGCTGTGTGCCTCATAGCCAGCGCACCAGGTGTCACGTAACCTCCCTCAACGCTCTTATGAGCGTCAAACGGTCCATCAGGAACAAGTCGACTGCCCAACTATAGGGACAGGCTAGCCCAGCCGAGGCCTCTTTTAATCGAAGCACTTACCTGGCTCCTGCCACCCACCATAAGATTGGCCGAGGAGGGGGGAGGAGAGGTCTCATCCCTGTAGCATGTTTGTGCCACAGCTGGGCGCACAGGGGTGGGGGGGACTGCTGCTGTGGTGCCATACCTGCAAAGATGTGACGGTGGTCATGATGACAGCCGTGCACACCGAACAGTGACCCAGGGAACAAGAAAACCGCTCTTTTGTTGAATTTTGGGGTACCGCAGCCTCTTGAACATGCGGTGAAATTAAATGAAAACGAAACAAATTATTCTCCTCCCGGCCCTCCACTGGGGGATGGAGTGGTCTGCTCACCAGCTCCAAAGAAGTGGGTCTCCTTACCCCTGGGTCGCCCGTCTCAGGGGCGCTTCGAAGCCTCCCTCGGGTTCTTGGCGGCCGGCCGTGAGACGGGTGGCGTCTGCTTCCTGCGCTGGGCTCCATGCCGGGGCCGGGCCACGGGGGTGGGCTGCGGCGGAGCTGGTGTTGTAGTTGCAGGAGGATGCCCTTGGCAACGAGCAGACGGGGTGCAGGGTCTTGAGCTGCGCCGGGGCAGGATGTGCTGTATGGCCTCCATCTGTTGCTTCACCGCCGAGAACTGCTGGGCAAAGTCCTCGATGGTGTCGCCGAATAGGCCAACCTGGGAGATGGGGGCGTCAAGGAACCGTGCCTTGTCAGCCTCATGCATCTCAACCAAGTTGAGCCAAAGGTGGCTCTCCTGGACCACCAGGGTGGACATCGCCTGCCTGAGAGACCGTGCCGTGACCTTTGTCGCCCGGAGAGCGAGGTCGGTCACCGAGCGCAGTTCCTGCATCAATCCCGAGTCAGAACTACCCTCGTGCAGTTCTTTTAGCACCTTTGCTTGGTGTACTTGCAGGAGAGCGATGGCGTGCAGGGCAGAGGCGGCTTGTCCAGTGGCACCGTAGGCTCTAGCCGTCAGGGACGACGTAAACCTACAGGTCCTGGACGGGAGTTTCGGGCACACACGCCAGGTGGTGGCGCTTTGCGGACACAGGTGCACCGCGAGCGCCTTATCTACCTGAGGGATCACCGAATACCCCCAGGCCGCTCCGCCATCGAGGGTAGCGAGAGCAGGGGAGCTGAAAGACCAGGACCGGGCAGTAAAAGGTGCCTCCCACGATCTTGTCAGCTCCTCATGCACTTCCGTGAAGAAAGGAACGGGGGCGGGGTGGGGCCGTGGGCGTGGGCGGCGCCCTGAGCCCAGGAACCAATCGTCGAGCCGCAAGGGTTCAGGGGAGAGCGGAGGGTTCCACTCTAGTCTGATGCTCGCGGCCACCCGGGAAAGCATGTCCGTCATTTCTGCGTCGGCCTGAGACTTGGCAACCACTCCCGAAGGAAGAAGCCCAATCGAAGCCTCTGCGTTTGACTGGATGAGCCCGCTCTCCAATGTTGTGCTCTATAACTCGTCTTCTTCCCGGGCTCCAAACGAGACGTCGAACTTGTGCTGAGATGAGCCGGTGATCTCGTCCGAGTGCCCGACCGGAGCAAGCGAGCGTGCTGGGGAATGGGAGGTCCGTGGGGGTATACCCGGAGGAGGTGGACCCATTGAGGTCCCCAAATCACCCCCAGTGCTAACCAGCACGGCCTCATACCTGTAGGTAGAAGGACCGAGGCGGGGAGCCGCTGGGGTGGCTTGCTTTCTTACGAATGCAAGCCGTGACCGTAACATTGCCATGGTCATGTTCTCGCAGTGAGGACAAGACCCATCCATGAACGATGTCTCCGCGTGGGTAGTGCCCAGACATGAAAGACAGTGATCGTGGCTGTCAGAAGTGGAGAGATATTGACCGCAACCAGGAATAACACACAGACGGAAAGGCGTCTTTAAAAAGACGTTCCGTGTGTGCCGATCTTTTAGAAAGAAAATATACTACTTTTTTTAATTTTTTTTATATATACTCTTTTAGTTGTTTCTGCCAAAGCGCCCAGGGGCATTCTCTGCACTCTACGGGGGGAGAAGCCACTGAAATGTGCCGTAGAATCCAGCAGATGGGGTGAATGAACTTCGTGGATGAATTCAGCTTCAATGAATAGAACCGCTTGGCTCCGAAGAGAAAATCTGAATGAGTGGTTGCATACCAGCTCCTTTTATACCCGTATGTCCGGGGGAGTGGCATGCAAATTCCACTCGCCAATTCTCATTGGCCTTTTTTCAAAAAAGTAGAGGTGTTTGGGGCTCCCAAGAGTGACCCCTAGTGTCACTATATCAACACAACATCGAGAGAGTGACAGATAGGGAACAATTGACTCTACTTTCGCTGATGTGCACTCAACTGAAAAACTTCTGTCAGATGCTCGCTGAACTGCCCTTATTCTTAAAGGGACTTAAAGCACTTATTCTAAGATATGATTAATACAAAATTTACATACCCAGTCCTCGCATGTGCACAAAACGAGGTCAAACTCCACACATGCAATATATATGCATTCTTCAAAAATAGCCTATAACAAACACTAAATTAAATTTTAACACATGGCTCTTCTGAACACATATTTAGTGCAATTTATAAGCATTTTGTGTGAAATTTTATATTTACCCAAAGAATTCTCAAACGATGAACAAAACCGGGAGCTCTCAAGTCTACACGAGAGAGTGCCGGAAAGCAGGTGTCACAAAACTCCGGTTCTTAAAGGGGCCATGTCCAATTTATAACTAGAGTTAAATTACATGAATTTCTCCACTTGGCTACACACACACATATATATATATATATATATATATTAGTGCTGTCAGCGTTAACGCATGTGATTCATTTTAAATGTTTAACGCATTAAGTTTTCTTAATCACAATTAAGGCATGTACCGATTTGACATTAGATTCTGACATTTTATTCAGCTCCATGTGAGTTGTAAACATTTAGAGGGCAGGGCCTTTGCGATGTGTTTAGTTGGGACATTACACTCATATACATACTAAAAAACAAACACACAGCAGCGAGTCCGAGCCAATAATCAAGTGCTGGAAAAAGATAAAACTAATGCTGAAAGGGACTTCGCGGGACTTCACTGAAGTCCTTCACTGTAAGTCAGCATTTTACCACATAAGCATGTCAATTCTTATAAGCCCACTGTGCAGCTGGTTTTTCTCCCTGTTGACGCTCCGCTCAAACCCGTTGCCAGTGAGTTTTGAAGTGTCAGCTAATGATTACCAGACAGTTTGGAAGAATTATCTTTATACTGGAAGTGCCAGTGCTAAAAGCAGAATAAGACACGCTTTTCATATGGAGTTCAATGCGGCGTTGGATGCCCTGACACAAATCATGTGCATTCCATATCTAAAGTGAAAAGGCTATATTATTATTAAATGAGGGTTTAATGCACATTTCAATAAATACTAGTTCTTTCAGTCATTCAACATCCCACTTAGACTTTGGGAAGTGTTTAATGTTACTCGAATTGGAGCTATTTTTTGTGAAATTCTGTCATTATACTGTGGAGCTTAGAAAATGTTAATAAAGCATTTTTGTTACACACTGTATTGTTTTGTTCTATTGTGTTGTTCTTTCCAAAGAAACATTAAATGCATTATGACAGTAAATAAGTATATAGAGTAAAATTTTACTACTTTTAAAATCTGAGATTAATCGCAATTAACTATGAAAAAATTATGAGATTAAAAAATGTTTGATGTAAAAAAATTCTCTCAGCCAATGAAGTTAATTATACATAGGACCTTCTAACTCTGTAACGAATATATATATTTAGCAAATTTTTTTAATGTTTAAGCAAAATGGACATTTTAACTGAAATTCACCCATATGAATCAGAATAAAAATGAATAACATTTAGAGCTTTTGAATTGGAAATGAACAGAATGGATAAATCTGTATCAATACACAGCTCTACCATATACTCTCTCTCTCTCTCTCTCTCTCTCTCTCTCTCTCTCTCTATATCTATATATATATATTTATATATATTTATTTATAAATGATATATAAAAAATACTTATTATTATTATTATTATTATTATTATTATTATTATTATTATTATTATTTAAGTCAGATAAGACCGTTGTTTGGACCGATACATTAAAAAGAATCAGCTCATAATAGTCTTTCATTCATAAATCCAACTACTCTGGTCAGATGTATGTTTTTTTTAGCACGCAACCAGCAACCACATTACAATAAAAAGACAGGTCTATTTTTAGTATTTCTCTCTCTTATTATATTCGATTCACACTGCAAGCTCACAAACTCAGCAAAAGCTTACTTTATTTTGCTGTGGTGCTGCAGACTCAGTAGTGATGTAGGAAACACTGTCAAGAGTATTTAGTACAGTATTCTGTATTTCAGTATTTATTTATTTTTTATCAAACTTGTTATGAATAAGAAGCGGTTCTGGTTTTCCAACCCTAAATGTGAGAGGATTGTTGGTGGAAATATGTGTTAGTGTGTGCACATGCTCTGTTAGGATAAGGAGGAGGTCTACTGTATCTGTGCAAGTCATTGATCCTGAGCACCATACCTCATGCGGCCATTGTACAATCTCCCTTGAACATATTGCATGGGTGCATTACAGTATATGGACAGTGGAGCTTAGGAGATGGAATCAAAGATAAGGAGGTGAACACAGAGAGATACAAGTGATCAAGAGTGACAATGTGAAATAAACAGAGGAAAGGAAAAGAAAAGAGAGAAAAAAGCAGATGAAAATAAGGTGGAGATGTAAAAGGTGGCAGGCGAGTGAGCAACAAAGGAACAAGCCCCCCCAAGTTGATTTGCTTGCTGGTGAGTAAGCTCCCAGTCCATTAGGCCAAATAACAACCAGGTGCTGTCACCGTGGCTTTTCATGTAAGGAAGGTCTGCTCTGTTTCATTATGAGACGCAGGAGGTCGGGAAACGGTCCAGCCAGAGCTATAAAAGAGTTAACACTGCGTTTTAGTTTGTCCTTTCACCTGAGTTACGCTGCTGGTCCGAAAGGTCACAATACTTGGCATTTCACATTCTGATGTCATAAGGAAGCAACATGCCATCTTTTTGCATGCTTGTGTGCGATACAGTACCTCAGTCCTTTGTTGGCACCCACTGTAAACGTGGGTGTCATCTCCCCCTGTGTGAGACCTCTCTCTATTAACCATTCATGCTGCTTCCCACAACAGAGCGTGGGGCCCCCAGGCCAGCACCAAACAAGCTTTTTTCTCTCCCTCTGTCTCCTTGGAACTTTAATGAGAAACAAGAAAAGAGTAGGCGATGGAGGGGAGAGGAATGTTTGACAGAAATACAGAGGAATTAAAAAAAAAAACAACCACAGACAATAAATGTGACTGACAATAAGGGAGACTAAGAGAGAGACAAAGACCCTTTAGACCGAGTTCATATGGTAGATGGTGGAACACCTGGACCACATAATGAAATTATTAAAGGAATTTTCCTGATTCAAAGCAAATTAAGCTCAATCGACTGCATTTGTTGCATGATGTTGATTCCTACAAAAATTAATTTCGATTTGTTCCCCCTTTTCTTAAAAAGAAAAAAAGCACAAATCTGGGTTACAGTGAGGCACTTCCAGTGGAAGGGAATGAAGCCAATCAGTAAACATTAAAATACAAGATGCCACAAGATGTAAACAATATGCATGTTAACATGATCTTAGTGTGATAAACTCACTTACAAACCTTTTCTGTGTAAAGTCCTATCCAATTTTACAACTTCATTGTCATGACAACGTAATGCCGGAAACCCTGAAATCTTGGTAAATTATGAACTTTATATCTCAAATAATATTATAGTAATATAAGCTTCACATTTCTGCCTTTAAACCTTCCAAAAATTGGCCCCATTCACTTTAAAGGATTAAAGGAGTGCAAGTCAACATTATGCCAAAAATACTGTTGACTGAGCTTAAAGAAATAGTTCACCCAAAAATGAAAATTCTCTCATGATTTACTCACCCTCCTGGCATCCCAGATGTGCATGACTTTCTTTCTTCTGCAGAACACAAACAAAGATTTTTAGGAAAATATTTCAGCTCCGAAGGTCCATACAATACAAGTGAATGGGTGCCAAAATTTTGAAGCTACAAAATCCATATATTGGGAGCATAAAAGTAATCAATATGACTCCAAAGGTTAAATCCATGTGTTCAGACACGATATGATCAATATTTAAGTCATTTTTATCATAAATTCTCCTCCCTGTCCATTAGGGGGCGATATCCAGTTTCCAGTTTATTTCAGTCATACAACTCAAATAGACATGTAAATAAATAAATAAAAAATAAATAAATAATCATGTTTATACAACTTACTGAAAATGTGTAGGCTGAAACCTTAGCTTATTTTAGATTTATACACTGAAAATATATATTTTTATATACTCAGAAGTCCCAAAACAAACATTAATATACACACTAGTGTTCATCCCTCGGTTTTATATTTGTTAATCATCTTATTTAAAAAAAAAAAAAAAAAAGAAAAACATTATCTGTTTAATGTTTTACACATTTTCATTTCTTTTTCAAAACTATTCCACAAATTAACTCCTTAAACTGATATACATCTTTGTTTTGTATTTGTTCTAATCTTTGTTTTTGTAAACATGCAAATTCCTCTTAGTTCATACTGACTTACTCTAATTTGAAACAACCTCTGGACACAGTCTGGAAGCATCTTATTTTTTTACTTTATACATTATTTGTGCAGTTTTGAACTCCATCAAATCTCTAAATGTGAGAGCATTTGAGTTTATAAATACATTGTTTGTTGGTTCATGATGGTCAGCTCTATTTTTTAAATTTTTTAAATTTTTTTTATTCTTATTGCTCTTTTCTGTAATATAAAAATTGGATTTGTGATTGTTTTGTATGTGTGTCCCCAAACCTCCACACAATAGGTAATGCATGGAACTATTAAGGAACAGTACAATATGTGTAATGAATTTGAATTTATAATGTCTTTTGTTTTGTGCAATATTGCAATGGACTTTAACATTTTTGTCTTTACATGATTTATATGTGGTTTCCAGCATAGTTTGTGGTCAGTAACAACCCCCAAAAATGTTTTTCATAAACTCTTTCTAGTTCAAAATTTTCTATCATAATTTGTACCTGATAATTGATTTTTCGATTTCCAAATATTATAAAATTGTATTTTATTTAAATTAAATGACAATTTGTTAATATCAAACCATCATTTTAAGTTTTTAATTCAGTTTCCACTGTATCCAGAAGCTGCTCAAAATCTTTACCAGAACAAAATAAATTTGTATCATCTGCAAACAAAACAAAATTTAGTAACTTGGACACATTAAAAATATCATTAATGTACAATATAAACAACTTAGGACCCAAAACTGAACCTTGCAGTACACCAAATGTGACCCTCAGCAATTCAGATTTATCATTGTTTATTTGAACATATTGATATCTATTATCAAGATAGTTGCTAATCCATGAGTGTGCCTCTCCTCTAATACCATATCTTTCAAGTTTCCTCATTAATAATCTATGATTAATAGTGTTGAATGCCTTTTTTAAAATCTATGAATACCCCTACAGTATAGTCCTTATTTTCTATTGCTGTGGATATTTCTTCTGTCAGCCCCATTACTGCCATTGTGATGGATTGATTAGATCTAAAACCATATTGATGGTCACTCAAAAGTTTTTGTTTTTCTATAAATTGATAGAGCCTTTGAACAAAACGTTTTTCTAAAATATTTGAGAACTGAGGAAGGAGAGAAATTGGTCTATAATTTGAAAAAGAGTGCCTATCGCCATTTTTGTAAATGGGAATGACCTTTGCTATTTTCATTTTATTTGGAAATATGCCTGTTTGGAGTGGCTGGTTACAGATATGGGCCAGTGGTTTCACTATATACTCTATAATAATTTGTACTAATGTCATCTCAATATCATTACAATCTATGGATCTTTTATTTCTAAAGTTATTTACCGCATCAATTAGTTCCTTCTCTTCAATTTTCTTCAGAAAGATGGTGATGGTATTCATATCAATAATCATCTACACCCTCCTTCATTATTGGGTCCACAATATAATTTGCTAAATCATAGCCAACATTCACAAAGTAATCATTAAATTAATTAGTAATCTCTTTTGATTCTTATTGAATCTCATTATATTTATACATTTATTTTTATATTTTTGTATATTTATGTTCTGCTTCTTTTGTTCTATATTTTAAGTACTGCTTATATAATAGATGTTTCTTTTTACAGGCATTTTTCAAATCCCCTAGTGATCCAGGGCATGTCTTCATATTTGTGTTTCCTTTGTGTTCGTATAGGACAGTGATAGTTGTATAAGGTAGTAAACGTAGACAGAAATTCATCACAAGCTTTGTTTGGATCATTATTTAAATAAACCTAATTCCAGCTTTGCTTCCTAAAGTCCTCCTTAATAGCCCCTATGGCTTCTGGTGTTCTGTGTCGTATCAATTTATAAGTTTCAGAATTTCTATGAGTTTTTGTCATAAAAAAGTCCTGTAAGGTTGCAAAAACAGTAAGGTGGTCACTTATGTCATCAAGAAGCAGTCCACTTACTACTCTACTCCCAGTTTCGTTGATAAAAATGTTATCTATTAATGTAGCACTGTCACTTGTTATCCTGGTTGGTTTTAAGATAGTTGGAAATAGAATTATACTGTACACCATGTCCATAAAGTCTCTATTCTTTTTGTGTTCATTTGGGTTTAATGAACCCAATGTTAAAATCCCCACATGCAAAGACAATCTTTTTGTTATTCATCTTATCATACATATCAACCATTTTATCATTGAATATGTCAAGACAGGATCTTGGAGTCCTATATACACAACTTATTATTATATTCTTGGATTTCTCCACATTTATTTCTACAGTAACACATTCCATGATATTTTCTGTTGTTGTTGACATTCTTTCTACTTTTTTGCAGTTAAGTTCATTATTCACAAACAGGGCAAATCCTCCTCCCTTTTTGTTTGATATACTGATTGTAAATAGCTCAAAGCCCTTAAGATCCACATTAGCTCCCTTCTCTTTACTGAGCCAAGTCTCTGATATAGCAATTATATTAAACATAGTGAATTGTTTTAAATAGTAAACAATAGTAAAATTGCTATAAAGACTTCTACCATTGAAGTTTATTATTGACAATGTACCGTCCATTATTACATTACTTTTGAATTGTTCATCTGTATAATACAGTTGCAGTTGTTGTCATTGTAGAAGAATCAATTTTTTTTTTTTTACATTGATTCTCAGAATCAATGTCATTCTCAATTTCATACATTTTGTGTTCTGTAAAGTCAAAAGTTTTCAAGTTCAGCTTTTCGTAGATCTCATGTCCAGTTAATTTGTTATCCACACAGTCTGATTATACTATTTCTCCAAACTCATCATCTTCCATATCTTTGAAAGGAAAGGAATAGTCCTCATCTGATCTCGTCTTAGCTGTCATTGTCTATTCAGATATTCCCACATAAAAACAGTTGGCCATTTATTTTGCGCACAGTTCGTTCCAATGTCTGCTGCATTTAGTTCATCAGCGTCACTATCTATTGATGACTTCTGTTCCATGGGACAGGGCAAAATTGTATGTTATCATCTGTACAGATCTAGGTCTTTTAGCTCTCTCACCATGGCCACTTTTGCGATTTCAGGAGATCCATTCAGCGAATCATTATTTGCAATTTCTTGTCCAAGTGGCTTGTATTTTTTTTTTTGCTTCCATAGAATGTGTGCCTGCCTGGCAATGTCAGTGTTCTTTTTTGTGAGATACTCATTAGATACACTCTTGTCCCTGTCAGCTTCCTAGCCTGTCTTAATAGCTCAATCTTGCTCATTCGATTCACAAAACGAACAATGATTGCCAGCTTTATTCTGCTGTCCTTTCAGGGAAGTGTATGACAAGCCAATCTTCTTATCCTTTTCCTTGATAAGCGTTTTTTAGGAGTTTAACCTCATCCATTAGTTCCATAAGTTTGGTCTGTTGTTTGTCAACTTATAGTTGAAGGATTTCTTGATTTCCTCCATTTCTTCATTTCATCTTTTGATGGCATTTTTTTTTTTCAACACTCTTGAAACTTGTATTTTCATTTATTTCTCAGAGATATGCATGAAGAATGTGAATCACCAAAAACAGAAGGAGAATGTGAAAGTGAAGTGGAGACTGACTGAGCAGGGAGGAGAATTTATAGTAAAAATTACTTAAATATGATGGTTCTTTTCTACTCAATTAATTCTTTCAAGGAATTTGTGACTTAAGCTCTGGAGAATTAGAGTTTAGGGGTCGTTCAGACCAAATGTGTCCTTGCGCTAAAAAAGCTAGACACAGCGCCACAAAAAAAGATTTTTAAAAGATGAAGTTTTTTAACTTGACACGTCTAAAAAAAGTGGCATTCCTGTGCAAGATGCTGAAAAGAAGAGTGAGAAGTAGCCAAATGGCCTATGTAGCATACTGTAAGAAAACTATTGAAAAACAGCGCTGACGAATGTAGCACCGCAGAATGCAGGAGTATCGAAAAACTTAACTTAAAATGAACTTAAACTCTTCATCCACATTCAGCCAATCATTCATATAATAGGGAATACATGTAACAACAGAGCAAGAAGGCATGTATCTGTTACTTCTGGATCTAGTTTGTCAGCCTAGTCTGCATCTCAAAGTTTTAACGCTGAGAAGTCCACGGCAGTGTTGACATCCTGCCCCATTCCAGAAGCTCTTTGTGCCTCCAATCCATGTTTGTTTGTCCATGGAAAAACATACCAAGTGGAGAGGCTCATGTGTGACAGCCAGTGTCAGTTCTTACCAAAGCGTCTGTAATACATTCACTCAACGCAAATCGACGGTTAACAGTAGGTCGTATTAGAGTCAATCCAACTAGAAAATCCACTTATTTATCCTTCTTCCCTGATTTGAGAACAGCAATTATCTGACACTGAAGAGCACTCAGTCATGAAAACATGGCCCTTCTCTAACGGTTCTCAGATTAAGGGATGTGGTGGGGGCTCCATGCACTGTATGACTGTACTAGATCTGTAAGATTATGCTCCTTAAACCCTGTAATGATGTACTCCTTTGTTCATATCTCAGAGCCAAAGATATTCAAATACCTCAAAGCTCGAGTCAGACTGGGGTGTGGCAAGTCTTAATGCTTTTTCTTGCTCAATGGTTTAGCCTATATCTAAAGAGTTGTGTTTACCTATTTGCAGTGAACCATTTAGTAGAAAATCCAATGAGCAGCAATTACACAGAATGGAACTGTTATTTTAGGAAGGTTTATATTGTCACATGAAAGGCATTTTTCATTTCTCTTTCAATCAATCACCACATACAAGGTTATAGATACATAGTAGTTATCTAATCCGTAAAGGCAATTTTTTTCTTATTAAGAAAGGCCATTGATGGAAAGAGTTTAGAAGCATTAGACAAAGTCTGGAAAACAAGGAAACCACAATTTACATAGTCAGTCTTGCTTTCACTCCCTCATTTATTGTAACCATGCCCAATAATTTCTCACGAGCATGTTCATGGTTCCTCACGTCAACTAAGTACGTAATAACAAGCCACATACTAAGAAAAACAAATTCCCATACACTACCTGTCAAAAGTTTTGAAACACTCATTCTTTATTATAATTTTTTTTTTTACATTTTAGAATAATAAAGTCATCAAAACTATGGAATAACATAAATGGAACAATGGGAATTATGTTGTGACTAAACAAAATCCAAAATAAATCAAAACTGTGTTATATTTTAGCATCTTCAAAGTAATCACCCTTTGCCTAGAATATGCAGACATGTACTATTGACATTTTCTCAACCAACTTCTTGAGGTATCACCCTGGGATGCTTTTTAAACAGTATTGAAGGAGTTCCCATCTACGTTGGGCACTTATTGGCTGCTTTTCTTTATGATTTGGTCCAAGTCATCAATTTCAAAAACCTTTTTATTTTTTTTATTTTATTTTTTTTTATTACATTTTTGTTTTATAATGTGGTGGCACAATTATATTTTTGTCTACAAAACTAATTTCAAACATTTAAGCATATGCCTTGAGATCAAAAGATTTTTAAGAAACATTTCAGTCAAGTGTTTCAAAACTTTTGACCGGTAGTGTACTTCAAGTGGACTAACTTTACTATGTGTTTGCTTTGTGTTATGTTTATTGGCCTTAGCAGGAGGCCCTAACCTGAAAGCACAACTATTAATGACTGTGGTCCAGAGTGGTGTTAGAGCGGCTATAGAGCCAACACAAGACTAGTCATATGGAATCCCCCCATCACAGGACACCAGATGGTGAGGTCCTTGCAATGGTTTCAGTAGAAAATTGTTTACTTACCTCTTATATTGTTCTACCAGTCAACCATACACCTAAAAATGAGTGCAGCATTGTATTTAAAGGTGAAGCATGTCATTTCTGTGCCACTATTGTGAAAATCGTTTTTTTCAAAGTGTTTTCCTGAGCACTTCCCCCATCCTCCATTAGGAATGTTAATCATAAGGAATTTAAAGATTCTGGTTTCGATTCTGATTCCTCTTAAAAATTCTGATTCCTTAACGGTTCCAATAACAATTCCTGGAGGACATTGTTTATGTTGCATGCTCTAAATGGTGGTGTATTTTTCCATCTCTCAAAGATTATAGGATTATACCCTCGAACAGGACATTTTGGCTCATTCCCAATGAGGGATTTAGAGTTAAACATTGTCAATATAAAAGATATAAATAAAGTGCACTGATTTCTGGGAGATCCCACTTATCACAAAGGGGCAGGAAAGACGTTGCACGCACTCAGGGGATAACGCTGTTGTAACATTCTCCAAACGATGACGTCAATGCTGGAGAGTACTTTGGCGGTTAGAGTCAGTCAGCAGGGTGTGACTATGGTACAGCTGGCAATATGTGCCCTGGAATATGCCAGGAGGAAGAAAGATTCCAAGTTCCTGTCTGAACTTTATTGGCTTGACACAACTTGGGCCTACTACACTACAGTTATACAGTTATACTTATTGCTTTTATTAAAAAGGTTTCTTCAATGAAACACAACATGAAACTATGGAAACAGAGTCCAAAAGAAAGCCTAAACTGTAATTTGTGTTTGCTGAGTGGTTGCTGGACTTCTCCATGGCTTGCTTGGCGAGTTTGATGAAAGACGATACGTAATTTGTCTATTTCCATTGGTGACCCTATATTACACCAAACAGTTCGAGCCCATTTTTTAATTAGATTGTAGATTTTAGGGGGTCGTTCCTGGATGGTATTTGTATTGCTCAGAGGTGGCTCTTTCATAACGAAGGAGCTCTCATTTATGATTATGTATAAAGAACATATGACTGCATTTTATCATTACAAGTTGCATCTAAACACAAAATGTCTTTATAATTTATAGCTACTGTGCAGTAAAAATAATGTTACAGTTATGCCAAATGGAATCAGGCACAAGACGATTTTAAATTGTATAAAGAGGTCAAATGACAGTCATTCTTTGTATCCACAAGAGCCTCCTTTAGAACCAGTTGCATGTGAGCCATATCAACATGTGGAGGAAATTCATGTTCTCTACCGGATTCAAATCACAGCTGGAGACAGAAAGCATTTTTACTGTGTACATGACAGGATAAAACCAGGCTATTTGAGATTACAATCTGAGCTGGCTTACTTTTGGACTCTTTTGATCTTTGGAGCACCTGCATGTGATGGCTCAAGGAAAATCCTTTAAAAGTGACTTCTGCAGTAATGTGGGAGCAGTTGAGATGAGGCAGACCACTCTAATCTGATGATGTTTTTGTAGTGTAAACAGAAGAGAGATGTGAAGGGGGAAATGCAGGTCCCTAGGCCACATATGGAACCCCTAAAACATATAAAAATGATTAAAATCAATCCATGGTGACAGGCAGCTATCATCTCATGTACCTTACCGCATCTGGGATGGAAGTAATCATAAAAGCCACCTGTGTTCCATAACAAAACATTAAACTTTTTTTAAAACATGTTTAGCATGGGTTTGAAAAAATATTTAAAAACCCCAAGAAGTTTTCTTTTCTGTGTTGACGTTTCATATTGAAGCAGGATGTTTTAGCACGATATATAGAAGAGATTGTCCCTTTAAAAAAAAAAAAAAAAAAAAAAAAAAAGCCTATAGGCTTAATTCCTAACTTTGAGTTACAGCCAAGGGGGAGGGACATTCTCATTTTAAAGAGCATTTGATTGGACAAAAATGTAGTGCAAGATGAGTCATTAATATTTTTTGTCCATTTACAGAGGAAGACTGCAAATTTAAAAATGTGTATATCTGCTGTATATCGTTAATTTAGTCAACTTTTAAGAGTATGCTAGTGTAACCGGTCCTGCTCAACCTGCTCCGATAAGGATTCAAACCGGCGTCAGCAGGCATGGGAGGCAGGCATGCTAACGAGGAGGCTAAAGGGTACAGCCCCTAGCGTCAGTCGCTAGTGCACCTCATCAGGCCAGGGGAGTGAGGTTTACACATACCGCACAGCTATCACGTACCAGCTGGCTCCTGTTACACTAGTATATACAGTATATGCCCTCAAAGCTAATAGACATGAACTAAAATCCACGAAACTCCAAGTAACAATTGGGGTCCTTTAACAATGCCTGTGTGTGACAGAGTGAGTTAAAGTCTGTCTAGCAAGTCAGTCCACTGGCAGCTATCTTTGGAACACTCTCAGGCAGCTATTTTTCTATGTAATCAAGCGGCATGCATGAGCAGCTCCTAAATACTTTAATGGGGAAAGACCAAAATTTCCAAAACGGTTGGTCAAGGTTCCGATCAAAGAAAATATTTCAAATCAGCAGTAAAATCTGATAACATTGGTATAATAAATTGTGATTCTTTACCTCAGATTACACTGAAAAACACAATTTTCCTTACTTGTATAGCAAATGTGCATGAGCGTTCTCGAGTTGAATGACTGATTGTGATTGGCTCTTTTATCTGTAAGGCGGGACTTCCTTTTTACATCCGTTGAATGTTGGGCGTTCAAATTTCTCCCATTCATTTTAATAGAAGTGGGCCCGTCTCTGCTAAATAGTCTCTGAGTGAGTGCATATGAGATTTTGGGAGCAAGTAAGTTTGTTTAATGTGTCCACATGTGTAAACGTGTAAAGACGCACAAGAAATATAAACATCAAGCACCGAGTCAGCGGAATTTGGCTCATGCTCCTTTGTTGTTTCACTTTAATCAGTTTTGCCCAAACTCACGCAACGCACCATTGGCAAATGAACAGCTTGGACACTGGGCAGATGCAGCTTCCTGTTTGGCATGGGATGTGCTGGCAGGGCTGACTCATCGCTCGGGAGGGGCCGTGACTATGAGTGTACAGACGAGGGGAAGTGAGCTTTCTGGTGGGCTGCTTCTCCACAGGGATAAATCACTGCCCTCTAATTAACAGCAAAATGGCTCTTTCAGAGGCCTCTGGTGCTTAAACCATTATAGACACGTCTAACAGAACTAATAACTTTAGCGGTCTGGGGGGTACACACACAACACTTTGAGGTTTTGTTTTCGCTGTACTCAGTAAATGCTAATAACTAACAGGGACCTCTGAGGTGAAGACACCAGTGAAGAAAAGGATATTCACATTTGGCTTAATTAGTATCCCAATTTGAAGACTCAGTTTTAACTCCATATTTCAAAACAGGCTTTGCTGGAGTCAAGTGTATCCTGCATCAAGTCAGTAAAATATAACCACTGTACATTAGCAGTTTTTTTTTTTTTTTTTTTTTGCAAAGCAACATGTATATGCATCAAAACACTACTATAAAACTTGGGTAATATAGCTATAAAGCATAACAACATCATGATTCAGAGTTAAATGGTTAAACAGAAACAGATAAATAAACCTGAATGGATGGATTATCAACAGTTTGCAGAATTCAAGCAAAATACAGTAAAGCTTGACAGATAATAAAATGTAAAACATCTACTCTATAAAGTCATGTTGTGAAGTATTTTATTCAAGAGGAACTGAAGACAGTGTTGTTGTGCAGTACATTTATATACAGTACTGTGCAAAAGTCTTAGCACATTATATTTTTCACAAAAACATTTGTCTTAAATGGTTATTTTATATATTCAGCTTTTAATAGAATATCACTACTATCACAGTAGGGAATAGCAATTTTAGATTTCAACATTCCCTTTGCAAATAGAATAAAACAGAAGAACATAGAGCCCTACAATAGATGGTATGGCACCCACAGAGCCCGGATCTCAACATCGAGTCAGACTAGGATTACATGAAGAGACAGAAGCAGTTGAGACAGCCTAAATACATAGAAGAACTGTGGCAAGTTCTCAAAGAGACTTAAAACATTCTATCTGCCAACAACCAAGATAAACTGTGTCCAGGTGTACCTAGGAGAATTGGTGCTGTTTTGAAGGCAAAGGTGGTCACCAAATATTGATTTATATGAAAACTATTTATGACATTATTTTTAAGACATCCTCACTATGCAAAATTTTTCAGAAGTGCCTAAAACTTTTGCACAGTAGGCTACTGTATATGTCAGAGACCTTTGGACTTTTATACAAAGTGACTTACAGTTAGGGTTGGGAACCGAGGATCGGTTCAGAATTATATATTTTTTTAAATACCAGAACCAAAAAATGTACACTTCCGGTTCTGTAAACAATTCTCAAACATGCATTCTTCTGCCAATACGGACAACACTAAAATACTCCGACAGTGTTTTCGGCACCAAACATACAGCGACCACTATAGCCCGATTCCCGAACTAATGAATCTTATGATTCAGTTCTTTTAAATCTATAGGGCAAAACATGCAGCAAGACCACTGTAGCCCGATGTCCAAACTAATGAATCTTATAATTCTGTTGGTGTGCTTCATAATGCACCACACATTCTCAATTGGAGACAGGTCAGTGATTTAGCACCCACACTCTCTGCTTACACAGCCATGCACTTGAAATCTGGGCAGTATGGGGTTTGAAGTTGTCCTGCTGGAAAATGCAGGGACATCCCTGGAAAAGACAGTGCTGGATGGCAGTATATCTTGCTCCAAAATTTGTACATATCTGTCTGCATTCATGGTGTTCTCACAGATGTGTGAGTTACCCATGTCATGGGCACTGACACACCCCTGGCCCACACAGACACTGGCTTTTGGACCTGATGCTGATAACAGCTTGGATGGCCCTTTTCCTCTTTGGCCTGGATAACACGACAGCTTTGTTTTTTTAAAAAACTTTTAGAAATGTGGACTCTTCAGACCAAAAAACACAGTTTCACTGTTCTACTTTCAATCTAAGATGAGACCGAGCCCAGAGGAGTCGGCAGCACTTCTGGACAATGTTGATGTGTTTTCAAAAAACTATTAAATTCACAAGGTAAGACATCATATAATGTGTAGTTGTAGTGCTTTCAATATAGCAAAGGATGAATATAATTTACAAATCACTCCTTTTTGTTTTTATTAGCATTTTTCAACTGTCCCAACTTTTTCGGAATTGGGGTTGTATATATTAGTTTAGAAATGTTTAACCCAAGTAATTAAAAGTATTTAACTTAATTGGAAGTCAGTAACTTTAATCTGATTACAAGAAATTGAAATTTAATGCGCTACTCTACTTTTTGTACTGAAAAGCAATTATATTACAGTAATTAATTACACCCAACACTGATGTGACCTTCGTGGATAAACATTTTTTACTGAACTGCAAGTCACTCATTTTCTCATGTCCAACTCGAAATGAACCAAGAAGTGCTACTGTGTTACCATGTAACGCTTGTGAGACTGAAATCAGAGTAATTTCAGGATGGTTGTTATTATGATAATGTGTAGTTAAAGATCCACATTATGAGTTTTGTTGTAGTTTGTGTTATTTTATGAAAATGAATGAATAATTAAATTATCTTAATTAAAAATCTCTGTAAACACCATTTGCACGTATCTCTTCTTTCTGTAACAGACTCCTGAGGGCAGTAAATCTAAAAATTGTATTTCTAATTCCCAATTATTTCTTCCTAAGTAGTACTAAACGAATCATTTATGGAACCACTAAGGAACAAGAATTGTTAAGAGGAATCTAAATTGAACTGGAATCGTGAAATTCTTTACAATTTCTACCCCTACTTACAGTGCATTTAAAACATACATTTCATCAGTGTATGTGTTCCTGAGAAACAAACTCATGACCTTAGCATTTCTAGTGCCAAATTTCACCAGCTGAGCTACAGGAAAGTTTTAATTGTGGTGGCCAAAGGTTTGGAATAATGTACAGATTTTCCTTTTATGGAATGAAATTGGTACTTTTACTCACCAAAATAGCATTCAACTGATCACAATGTATAGTCAGGACATTAACAATGTAAAAAAAAAAATATTTTACAATTTGAAAAAAAATGTTCAGAACTTCTTAAACTACTTCAAAGAGTTCTCATCAAAAAATCCTCCATGTGCAGCAATGACAGCTTTGCAGACCCTTGGCATTCTAGCTGTCAGTTTGTCCAGATATTCAGGTAACATTTCACCCCACGCTTCCTGTAGCACTTGCTACAATAAAATGGCAAGTGAATTTCTAGTACCAAATTAGCAATTTAGCCTGATTACTCAAGGATAAGGTGTTGGGGGGCCTGGGTAGCTCAGCAAGTAAATACGCTGACTACCACACCTGGAGTCACAAGTTCAAATCCAGGGCGTGCTAAGTGACTCCAGTCAGGCTTCCTAAACGTGTGGTGAGTTGTGCGCGGATGCCGCGGAGAATAGCATGAAGCCTCCACATGTGCTAGGTCTCCATGGTAACACGCTCAACAAGCCACATGATAAGATTCACGGATTGACAGTCTCAGATGCAGAGGCAACTGAGATTTGTCCTCCACCACCCGGACTGAGACAAGTCACTATGCCACCACAAGGACTTAGAGCACATTGGGAATTGGGCATTCTGAAAAGGGGATAAAAATAAAAATAAAAACAATAGGAAAAAAAGGATAAGGTGTTGGAGTGATGGCTGCTGGAAATGGGGCCTGTCTAGATTTGATCAAAAATTACTTTTTTCAAATAGTGATGGTGCTGTTTTTTAAATCAGTATTGTCCTGACTATACTTTGTGATCAGTTGAATGCCACTTTGGTGAATTAAAGTACAAGTTTCCTTCCAAAACAGCAAAATCTGTACATTATTCCAAACTTTCGGCCGCCAGTGTATATTGTGATTTTACTCCAGTATCTTCAAGGCTATTATATGAAATAAATCCTGACAAAAAATTTGTTGGCAAATTTATTGGAATTCCAGAACAGCTTGTGAAATCTGCATACAATAACCACAGCCAACCACAGACAGGGCGAAGTCTCTCTGCATTGCTGCAGTGCTTTGATTATATCATTGCAAACAAACCTTGTAAACATGTCTCTTTAAGAAAAAAACTACAGTACAAAACAGATAAGCAGTTCTAGAATCTGGAGACAAAGCAAGTGAGCCAGTACTTGCCAGAGACCTGGTTACAGAGAACATTTGATAGATTACACAGGGCATAGTGTTAAGCTGCTCCAGACTTTGGTTTCTCTGACGACTGTGCCATAAAGCACACAGTCACAGACACAGTGACTATGCCCTTGATTAGCTGAGCTCATGTTTAATAAAGCTTTCCGGCAAAGTTGCCCTCAGTTGCTAACTTGCGGTTTGTTTTTGCATTGAGTGTGTCCACCCCAAAACCTCTGCTTTTCCCCCAACTTTCTGGTCAGTCATCCTTCATATAAGGGACATCTGCCAACTCTCAGCTGGGTTTGAGGTGAAAGTATATCCCAATGGGCCCCACGGGTGATTGCTGTCTTGGGAGTGCCACTAAGCAGCATCACTGGAAATGAGATGGGGTCATAGGCTGCCTATGATGTAGTGTTGATGTAATATGGCTCCCATTATCTCCAACAATGGCCAACAGTTGAGGAATATCCTCCCTAATGTCAGAGTCAATTTGGCCTCGAGAGAACTAGTGCCTCCTTCCTGCCAAGTGCACACATTAGAGTATCATTTTCCTAACAATACTGGAGGCCAGAATATGCATAAAATCTTTACAGCCCACCATGACTTCAGCACTTAAATGTATAGGCAATGGTAAAAACAGTTATGAAATTAACTAAAATAAACTAGAATACTACAAATGTGCTTTGCAAAGCGTAAGTGATAGTTCTCACGGACTCGTGGTAGCATTACATCATTCATTCAGTTCCGGCATCTCATCCAATCATGATCTAGCCTATGCCTTATAAGGCCCCACAGCTGTCTTCCTTTGCTCATACGACACATGCTTTCACCCACCTCCACCCCTACACCACGAGTTTAGGTCCTGTCCTGCTCTAAGGGTAAGCTCTTCTTCCCTGCCTTCTGGCAGGATCTGATGGTTCTGACGCTGAACCGTAGGATGGGGTTTAAAGCCTTTTCACACCAAAGATGATGCGATTATGAGAGGCGATTTGCTGACAAATGGCCCTTGGACATAAACAAACCACGCAAATGACTGCCATTATCACATTCACTTCTTTGCAATAGGTGGTGCTAATCAACAAGCAATTTTACCCCGGTGCAGTAGGTGGCACAACACACATTTCAGCTGGTCTGCCCTCCGCCTATGACAGATGAGAAGAAATACTTTACAAGCAGATCGAAAAACTGATTTCTCTACAAGCTGCAGCAGTGATGAAGAGTTTGTTGTTGATTTGCTCAATGAGAAAGAAAACATTTGAGACACTTCACAAACTATTTCAGTTCACCTGCTGGACAAGTTGACTGGCAGTATTATCATGTGTACACAGTCTGAGGGGTGATTAGAAAGAACTGAATGTAAACGTAAAAAACATTAACGGTAAAAACATGTTCCCTATTTGTCACTCACTCGACGTTGTGTCGATGTAGTGACACAAGGGGTCACTCTTGGGAGCCCCAAACACCTCTCCTTTTTGAAAAAAGGCCAATGGGAATTGGCGAGTGGAATTTGCATGCCACTCCCCCGGACATACGGGTATAAAAGGAGCTGGTATGCAACCACTCATTCAGATTTTCTCTTCGGAGGCATGCGGTTGCATTCAGTGCACTGAATTCAATTTCTCCCTACCACTCACCTCAAACTGCTGGATTTACGGCGCATTTCAGCGGCTTCTCCCCCTCTGCACCTGTGGAGTGCAGAGAACGCCCCTGGGTGCTTCGGCAGAACAAAACAAAAGAGTATATTCTAAAAGAATATATTTTCAATTCTAAAAGAGCGGCACACATGGAATGTCTTTTTAAAGATGCCTTTCCGTTTGTGTGTTATTCCTGGTTTCGGTCGTTATCTCTCTGCTTCTGATGGCCACGATCGCTGTCTTACGTGTCTGGGCGCTGCCCATGGGGAGACATAATTCGTGGATGGGTCTTGTCCTCATTGCGAGAACATGACCATGGCAACATCGCGGTCGCGGCTTGCCTTCGTAAGAAAGCAAGCCACCCCAGCGGCTCCCCGCCTCGGTCCTTCTACCTACAGGTATGAGGCCGCGTCGGTTAGCACTGGGGCCGATTTGGTGACTTCAGTGGGAGCACCTCTGCCAGGTGATCCCCTACGGACCTCCCATTCCTCAGTACGCTCGCTTTCCCCGGTCAGGCTCTCGGATGAGACCGCCGGCTCATCTCAGGGCGAGTTTGACCTCTTATTTGGGGCCCGGGAAGACGATGAGTTATCAGGCACAGCATCGGAGAGTGGGCTCGTCCAGTCTGACGTGGAGGCTTTGGCTGGGCTTCCTCCTTCGGGTATGGTCGCCCAGTCTCGTTGATTGGTTCCTGGGCCCAGAGCGCCACTCACGGCCGTGCCCCACCCCAGTCCCTTTCTTCCCGGAAGTGCACAAGGAGCTGACAAGATCGTGGGGGGTATCTTTTACTACCCGATCCCAATCTTTCAGCTCCCCTGCTCTCACTACCCTCGATGGTGGGGTAGCCAAGGTGTATTCGGTGATCCCCCAGGTGGATAAGGCACTCGCGGTGCACTTGGCTCATACCGCCAAGTATGCCACTGTTGGGCCCTTGAGCAAGGCCCTTGACCCTAACTGCTCCAGGGGCACTATATCATTGCTGACCCTGCACTCTGACCCCAGCTTAGCTGGGATATGTGAAAAAAAAAGAATTTCACTGTATATGTGCAAACGTATAATGTGTGATAAATAAATATAATTATAAATTAATTATAAAAGTAAGTGCTTCGAGGTCTCTGGACTCAGCACGGCCACGGGGTTTGAGCCCCCTGGATGTGGCGCCTCAGGCTCCGCCCCGCTGTGAGGCCCCACCCGCCGGTACGTCTGACATGATTGTCCCGTTGGTCCCCCTTGCCCAGAGTTTGGACGCGTGGCTCGCACTTTCCAACCCGTCGCGATGGCTGACCCGGACCATCCAACTCGGCTACGCATTTCAGTTCGCCAGGGGCCCGCCCAGGTTCAGCGACATCCACTTCACCTCAGTGAAGGGCGAGAATGCTGCTACCTTGTGTGCGGAGATCGCTACCCTTCTACAGAAGGGTGCGATAGATCCTGTCCCTCCGGCCGAGATAAAGAAGGGGTTTTACAGCCCCTGCTTCATCGTACCGAAGAAAGGTGGTGGGTTGCGGCCAATCTTGGACCTGCGAGTACTGAACCAGGCCTTGCACAGACTCCCGTTCAAGATGCATCAGGCATCAAGATTGGTTTGCGGTGGTAGACCTGAAGGATGCTTACTTCCACGTCTTGACACAGACCCTTCCTGCGGTTTGCTTTCGAGGGTGGGCGTACCAGTACAAGGTCCTCCCCTTTGACCTGTCCTTGTCCCCTCTCATCTTCACGAAGGTCGCAGAGGCAGCCCTTGCCACGCTAAGGGAAGTGGGCGCCCGCATCCTCAATTATCTCGACGACTGGCTAATCCTAGCTCACTCTTGTGATGTGTTGTGTGTGCACAGGGACCTGGTGCTCATGCACCTCAGCCGACTGGGGCTTCGGGTCAACTGGGAAAAGAGCAAGCTCTCCCCTGTTCAGAGCAACTCTTTTCTCGGCTTGGAGTTGGACTGAGTTTCGATGACAGCGCGCCTCACGAACAAGCGCGCACAGTCGGTGCTGAACTGTCTGAAGGCATTCAGAGAGAAGACAGAATTTTTCAGAGGCTCCTGGGGGATATGGCATCCTCAGTGGTGGCCACACATGCATATGAAACCGCTTCAGCACTGGCTTCAGACTTGAGTCCCGATATGGGCATGGCACTGTGGGACATATCGCATGGTCGTCACGCCGATCTGTCACCACTTCTTCAGCCCTTGGACCGACCATGCATTTCTATGGGCAGGGGTTCCCCTAGAACAGGTCTCCAGGTGTGTCGTGGTTACGATGGACGCCTCCAAGACGGGTTGGGGCGCCGTATGCAATGGGCATGGACTCTTGGACTGGCCTGCGGCTGCGTTGGCACATCAACTGCCTCGAGTTGTTGGCAGTACTGCTCGCCCTGCAGAGGTTCCGGCCATTGATCAAGCAAGCAAGTGTTGATCCGGACAGACAACACAGCGACGGTAGCGTACATCAACCGTCAAGGCGGTCTACACTCCCGTTGCATGTCACAATGTCACAACTCGCCCGCCGTCTCCTCCTCTGGAGACAGCGGGACTAAGTTGTGAAATTTTAAGTAATACCAAGCTACAGAAAGTCCAGTTTTATTCATCAAATAGTTTGTGTGTCCAGGAGTGCTGATTATTCATGTTTTTGAGACGTTATAGACATTAAAGCTGATTTTCTGTAAAGCTGAATAAATAAATCTGATTAAAAGTATTGGCCAGCATCACCATGTTAAAATAAAATATAACATTATAAAATTCGGAATTTATGTACTGATTATCATTGTCCCATGTCTGCCAAACATGTTGAGTGGTCCAAACATCATCTGCAGCCTGAAATTGAACTTTTGGTCAGATTTTAGGAGTGAATGCACTTGGCTGCATAGAAAGTTATAGGAAGCACCCTTGCTCCCTATTTAGTGAATGACATAACCTCCAGTGTGCTGTCAGTGTGCACTGGTCTGTATATAATATGTAAGGGATAATTGACGACGGACCGTTGAATTGTTGAAAATAATGCACTCGGGTGCGCGTTATTTTTCAACAATTCAACGGGCCGGAGTCAATTATTCCGCTTATACCACGGTTACCACATCTTAAGACATCGTTCAGGGTTTTATCTCAAGACATTTTCTGGTTTTCATCCCTAAAACACTCTTGTGAGTGGAACTACTTTCTTCCGCCACATATTCAGCGTCTTGCTTTAATACAGTCCAAGCCTTCATTGCTAATTCGAAAAATGTCACGTTAGAACTAGCAACGGAGGCCTGTGCTGCTTTACTCGAGGTCTTACTGGAGTAACAAGTTAGTGCGTTTGTGCATGTGTGTGAGAGGGATCGAAAGAAAGAAACTCAGAAAATGAGAGAGATCGCTTTTTTGTTGCAGCTCTCATCAGAAGTAACATCGCTTCAAAATCGCCATATTCCCATTATAAACCTTAACAACTTTTTTTCATCCCCCACTGAGATGCAGGAGTGCGCTGACATGACATGACGACATGTATAATGTGTGTCCAAGAGTGTGGGAGTGTGTGTGTGTGTGTGTGTGAGAGAGAGAGGGGGAGCTCAAGGGGTTTTCCCATAGATATCTCAGATAATATAGAAACTGTTGTACTGATCAAGTGTATCTATCTTTAATACAGCTCAAGCCTTCGTTGCTAATTCGAAAAACGTCACTTTAGAGCTAGCAACGGAGGCTTGCGCTGCTTTTCTCTCTCTCTCTCTCTCTCTCTCTCTCTCTGTGTGTGTGTGTGTGTGTGTGTGTGTGTAAGCGAAACGGGGGGCGGGGGGTAGCGTGGTGCTTTCCACTACAGCTATGTGAGGCTGATTAGGGCGAAATATATTGAAACATTAAAAGTTATTTCGGATAATATAAATTGTTGTATTGATCAAGTCGCGGAGGTACGGCTTTATTTGTCGGTTGCGACTCGAGTCTCAGTGTGTGTGTGTGTGTGTGAGTGTGTGTTTGTATGTGTGGGGGAGACGAGGGAGCGCGAGGGGTCTTTTTAACTGAAATTGAAATATATGTAGGATATTTTAGACATTGACGTTCTTAACTGATTTACTTTAACCAATAACTTTGTTTATATGGTTATTTTGTTTTGGTAGCCTGTAGGGCTCTTTGAAATAACTGAAATAATTTGGTGAAGTGATATGGAACCGTTGTCTGGTCAAGAGCTGGAACTACTTTATAGCCGTGCGTTTACTTGAAAAATAATTGCACACCTTAGAACGTACGTGAACCAATCAGAATCAAGCATTCAACAGACCCATGGTATAAATAGGAATACATTTACTAATGTTAATGAATAGAACCATATTGTACAGTGATAACTAAATAAAATATAACAAAAGATGTTTTTGGGACGTACCAAATAGATTTCAGTGAAAAAATTTGAAGAGGCACTTTTGTTGGTGTTACACGCCTCTGGCCAGATGGCAGTGGCATGATGCAGTTTATCTAAAACACAAGAATATGAAGATGGAAAGAGTTGTGCTGCTTTCATTAGTGTGACCGCTCTGTTAATCTTTTATTACAGTTAACAATGCAATCTCTTATCAAGTTTCCTTAACATTATTGTTCAACATTTGATAGCCTTTAACACTGCACTCTATAACATCAATAAATCCTGTTTGATACCAAATCATTTCAGGGTGATTCTTTTAAACCCTCATTATACACTAATACACACTAATATACATTCTCTTCAATGTATTCATGAACCTTCACCAGTTACTTGAAAAGATTGACATTTTCTCTCAGTAATAGTTCCCAATGTGTAGTAAAACATTTATCTTTAAGGATTAGATTGTACATTTTTAACCAAATAAATCAGCAAGTCACTCTTAAATGTTATATAAACACAAAACTCAATTATTTAAGCAAACCCAATGACTTTAACTAGTCATCAATCATTTCCTCTGAATACCATTATATTATTATCATTACTACATTAACTATGTAATATAAGCTATAACTATACATTACATCAACACCATAAACAAACACAGCAATTGTAAGGGGGTTTAAGTGCGCAGGAGCTTACCATTTTAACTTAAGTTTACAAGTTACCTCATCACGACTAATCATGGCCGTCAACAGCATAATGTCTCAGTGAAACAAACTCAGAAAATCAACTCTATTCACGAAGCTAAAGTGTAAAATAATTCACTTTGATAGTTTATACACTTTAGTAATCCTGATGTTATATCAAAGTCTTTGCTTTATAACAAGATTTACTCACCTAAAACACAAGAATAAGAAGACGGAAAGAGTTGTGCTGCTTTCATTAAGGAACTGCATGTTTTCAGTCCATATGAAATAATACAGTTACAAAGCATATCACCACAAAAATAAACAAAACGATCATCATATTCACTCAAAACATAAATATTTGTGACCAAACATTTAGGGTGTCACATTGGCACTGCACCCATAGAGGCAGTTCACAGAAATCGATGCCATGGTGTTTGGTCACGCGACTCAGTGCGCCAGACGTTTAACCCTTAAATCACTCCTTAGAGTGTCCTGAACAGTATGCAAAGGGTTTAAAATTGATTTAAATTATGCGTTGTGTATAGCGAATCCAAAATAGCGAGTCGTCGCATGAGGCCATGGGGTCACACAAGGTTAATGTTAGTGGTAAAAACAGCTTTCTGTGCTTTAGCGCCACCTGTTCAGCAGGTTTTGGGAATCGCAGCAGCTCC
Source organism: Myxocyprinus asiaticus (assembly GCF_019703515.2). Lineage (NCBI taxonomy): Eukaryota > Metazoa > Chordata > Actinopteri > Cypriniformes > Catostomidae > Myxocyprinus > Myxocyprinus asiaticus. The sequence continues at coordinate 34,741,261 of NC_059366.1, forward strand.
TGACACGTGATTCACAGCTCAGATTTTATTGGTCGGGGCATTTCTTCTCCGGGCAAAGAAAAAATTGACACACTCGCCTTAAAAAAAAAAAAAAGCTTTGATTTGTTGGTGTGCAATTTGGCATAAATGTTCATTCTAGGTGAGAAGGGATCATTAGGAATCCATTGTTTCCGTAAAAAAAATTAATCGTGGTGAGAAATTGCGGCGAAGGTTCGTGTTTGGTGTGAAAAGGCCTTTACGACAAAGAAAACTAATCTATCACTAACTCATGTTATTCCATACTATCGAGTCCTCTGAGACAGCTGTGTCCTCTGTGCTTGCAAAGATTCACAAATCAATCATTCTTTTGAGCTGGTTCTTTTCAATGAATCGTTTGACCTAGTTCACAAATTGGACAGAAGGATTTGTTCATAAATCAACTGATCCAGTTCTTGAGTTCAATCACTGACTCAATGACTATTTACATGCACACCAATATGCTGATAACTAACAAAAATCAGCTTATTAAAAAAAGTCGACAACGCAAGAAAATTGCTCTTACATGAGATTTGAAATGATCGGGTTATTCTCTGCTTTTGACGTCAAAATGTAAACAGACATGCGCACAACAATGGATAAGCCAGTAAGAACTCTGGTAAAAGTTTTTACATGCAGCGCAAAATACGGGTTTGGATCAAAATGATGGTGTGTAAATAATATTCATTTTTTAGGTGAACTATTCTTTTATTTTATTTTTAGCTCTCCATCCTAAATTACCTCCTTGGCTTGCAAAGCATATATTTGAAATGTCTTGATCTCCCTATGAAGTCTAGAGGCCACAGTTCCGATCTCCCATAGGCAGCCATAGAACAGCCCACGTGGCAAGGTCTACATACCAGCAGAGGTCCTCATCAAGGACCAGACAGAAGCCATGGCCTCACACACAGGTTACATCCCACACACTTAAATGTCTCAATAGAAATACACACCCTGACAGTCAGTCGCCTCTGCATTCCATCTATGCTTGGTGAAATTCTACAATCTGCTGGTCTGGTTCTCAGCATGTGACATACTGCAAATATCAGGATTAGCGATGTTATTTCTATATAATGTCATAATGATTCATCATCACAAGCAATGCAAAAATATTCCAATGAAACAACACATTAAGTAATCGTTATCATGAAGCAATTGGGTGATTTACATAAGCTTTATTGTTTTCAACATTTTGGCAAATACAGTATAGTTAAAGGGATAGTTCACCTAAAAATGAAATTCATTTGTCATTTATACACCTATTAAGTTCCATACTCATATGACTTTCTTTTCTTCTGTGAAACACAAAGGGAGATGTTAGCCAGAATGTTAAGTCTTAGTCACCGTTTACTTCCATTGTATAGCAAAAAGATGCTATGAAAGTGAATGGTTTGTTTTGCAACATGAGGTTGAGTAAATGATTAAATTAACTTTCATTTTTAGGTGAACTATCGCTTTAAACCATTCCACACTTTTAGACGTCTTGTACACATATTCAATGAGCGAAACAATAAGTGACAGAAATATCACACTCATGTCTGTGCTTATGACAGCACAGAACACACTAACAGCACCAAATGTTGTATACTCAGCACTGGCGAGAATTCCATAGGCTTTTTTGAACATGTGAGACTGCTTTACATATTAAAGAGAGTACACAATGTTACACAAGAGTGTGTGCTTCCTTTTAAAAGTAAGTCCTCCTGGAAAAGTATGTCTCCTGGAAAACTTTTATCCAGCAGGATCGGTAATGATCTGGATAGCTCTGAGGAGAAGCAGAACAAACATGTATTTTCATTGGCAGACTGCAGTCACATTGCGTGGGGCATGCAATTCTGCAGACCCCATCTGACTGAAGTTCCATCGAGACAATGATGTCATTGAATAAAATGTGGCATTCTGTATGACTGTTAAAAAAGTATCCCCACACTGCAAAGATCACAATATCAAGAACTGAACCTGTAAAGGGGCATACTGTGTCATAACACAGTCTTTTTAACAATCATGCCAATTTAAGTCATGACCTTTGAGATCTAAAGGTCACAATTTAGTTGACTGTATACTGTAATATTGAGTGGCTATGTAATAAAGATCTTGAAGTGTTAAAAGGAATAGTTCACCCAAAAATGAAAATTGTCATGATTTACTCACCCTCATGCTGTTCCAAACCTATAACAAAAAATGAGATGTTTTAAAGAATATCTTGGTTTGTCTTTTTAATTCAATGGCAGCTGACAGTGCCTCACTTTAAAGTATCACAAAAGTAGTCCATGCAGCTTGTGTGTCATATTCCAAGTCTTCTGAAGGCATACAAAATGTTTTGGTGAGAAACAACCCAAATTTTCCATTGCTCGATCATGAGCATGATGAGACAAGCTTGTTCACTTTGTCTAGAAAGTCATACAGGACTGAAACAACATGAGGGTGAGTAAATTGACAGCATTTTCATTTTGGGTGAACTATTCCTTTAACATTTGCTTGTGTCTTTTAAAATTCTAAGGAACAGCAATACAGCTGTACAATAAAATGACAATCTGAACTCCCAAACATATTTGTGATCAAGAAAAAACAGCTAGAGAATTTTTTTGCAACTATTGTAATAATAATTAAAAAAAAGATTGCTCTTATTGCCAGACATTCCATGACTTGTGTTTCAGATAAAGAGAAGTTTTAGCATGGAAGGAGAGCTCCTGAGATTTGACTGAAACATCATCCCATCATTTAGGTTGTTCGTGAAGCTCAGCAAACCTGTTTTCAATATTGTTGTAACACAATTGCCAAGCACAGGAACACACCTGAGTAAATACACAACGCACTTTTGCCCCTCTCACTCCCTCTCTCGAGCGCAGATGAAGAACTCTTGGCACAGTGAGGCAGCTAGCCGCTCCGTCAATCTTCATTCTTCTCGCTGTCAGGGCTGTTACGCTTGGCGATTAGCATAGATCCATCTCACTTCATGGCATTGTCTGACAAGACAACAGAAGATATGCTCCAAACCAGAGGCTCACCCTTTGCAGCATACTGTACCACATCAACCCTCTTTGAATCTTTTACGCTTCAGCCCTGACTGTACCTTACTCCAATCTGTTCTTCAAGAATCCCAGCCATTGAGAATGTCAGAGGACATGTCTGGGCCTCCTTATCTCATTATGAAGGTTCCTAGGCCTTCAAACTAGTCAGGAAATAACTGAAAGTAAAGCACAAATTACTCTGAAGAATAACCAGTGAACATTCACAGCTGGTTGAAAGCAAAAAGAAAAAAGAAAAGAAAAGGAACTAGTGGAAGTGGCTGCCAGTTTTACTCATGTCAACAACGTTTTGTAGTGTAACTAAATGTAGAAACCATAAACCTTCACTGCTCCACAGGTAGGACATAACCGTTTGCCTGTAAACTAGGAAAAAGAAACACAGAATGGTTATAATGACTGTTTTGGTGGCCCTCTTTGCCTCAGAGTGGGGTTTTGGCTGAAACACTAGGCTGCGATGGAAGGCCAGTGAGTATTAGTGGTTCCAGTGAAGTGTTCTGGGAGCCAGTTCATATCTGACTTCCCTCTCTCGTGCTTTTTTTTTTTTTCTTATAGCTTCACATTTTGCTGACAGTGAAAAACTTTTTTAATGCCATGGCAGCCTGGTCTACAGTTTTATAATGGAGATGAGGCACATGTCACACAACTAGCCTGTAATAACATTTTACTGGATCCCATCATGTCTCCATGGAAACCTGGTTAAAGTGACGCACAACTCATGAGAACATTATTTACTAACATGAATCAAAGTCCCTTTCAAGGCAAGTCAGTCCACTCGGCGGCCATCTTGGGAATGCTCCCGGGCAGCTATTTTCTATGGATACAAGCGGCACAAAAGTATAGCTCCTATATACTTGAATGGGGAAAGATTGAAATCTCAAAAACGGTTGGTCAAGATAGCAATCAAATAACATATTTCAAAATCAGCAGTAAAATTTAAGAAACAACATTATAAACTGTGCTTCTTTAGCTCAGATCACACACACATAAAAATGCTATTTTTCAGGATAATCCAGCTAATGCACATGCGTGTTCTCAGGTTAATTGACATGTTATGTCTGTATCTAAAAGGTCATTGGCTCTTGTACCTGTAAGGCAGGACTTCCTTTTCTAATCCCACCATATCAGGGGCCTGATGTATAAAATGTTCCACGCACATAACAGGATTTATAAAAAATAAACAGCGTAAATATGTGCGCACCGTACGGACACACTTGACTGTGCGTACGCTCTCTTTTACTGGTGTGTGTGAACTGATGACTCCAGCTGGACAAATAATGAACTGAACAGACTGATTATAAACTCTGATTTTCATTTAATTCACATTTAGAATAGCAAAGTATGTAGTTAAGCACTTGAAACATAAGTAATCGTTATCAAGCCAATAGTAGGCTAAATTATTTTTATGTAACTAATTGAAAAGGCATTCAAATATAAGCTGTAAAAGGGAAATATTGGTTTGGGATGTTCTGCGTTTGGAGAACATACAGTAACTAAAAATGACAGCAAAGGTTTCTTAGTCCTGTTGCAATCATGTACTGAGATAAGTACGGCATTTGAATAAAGATTACCTGTAATGCGATGCGCACTTGACTCTGACTGATGTGAAATGGCTCAGTAAAACAGACAGTAGCTATAAGACAGGCACTGCTGGACACATTCAGTTGTCGAATGGACCATTGGAGAGACATGTCTCATCAGAAACAGTATTGTACAGCTGCAAACAGTTACAGAAATGCACATAAAATGCGCATCAAATGTGCTGCCAAGGGATATTCAAGATATATTCTTTGAAAACAAGTTCATATCTTAATAAATGATGTTTCTTCATGGTGCAGTATCTAACCTTATATGTGACATTTACAGTCTTATCTCTTATAATACAGTTTCTCATACGGTTAATCGCAGTAATCGCGTGTTTGGATGGTGAAACGCATATGGTAATTGTATGCAGATGAGGATATGCATAGTAAAAACAGGCATTGTACACTCCATTTATGGTTATTTTGGGGAGGAGACAGGGTGGGGAATGAATCACGTGCATGTACACACAATCTTCCGCTAGCAGGGATTTATTAAGGGAACTATGCGCAGGTTCTGGCGTACCTAAAGTTTTATAAATCAGAATTTTTTTGTGCGCACGAAAAATCTGACTTTTGTGCTTACGCACACTTTTAGGAAGAAATCTAAGCAGATTTTTATACATGAGGCCCCAGGTGTTTCAATTTCTCCTATTCCTTTTAATACTAGTGGTCCGTCTTGGGCTAAACAGCCTCTGCATGATTGCAGTGTGACTGCAGGTGGTCAAAAGCAAGGTACTTTGTTACTTGCCAATGTGACTCATAGTGCAACTTCCTCTGAGGAAACCAGGGGTTAAAGGAAGAGTTCACCCAAAAATTAAAATTCTTTAATAATTTACTCACCCATATGACTCTCCATGTCCTGAACAGGACAGTGATCTCAGTTACTCTAAATAGAGCACACTTAGCTGTGAACATGCCACAAAAACTATAACATATCTTAAATAATTTGTAATTTATCCAAAGAAACTTCTAGAACAGTGGTTTCAAACCCTGTTCATGGAGTCCCCCCAACACTACACATTTTGGATATCTCCCTAATCAAACACACCTGATTCAACTCTTTAGTTCGTTAGTAGAGACGCCAGGACCTGAATTGGGTGTGTCAGATAAGGGTTGGGAACCACTGTTCTACAACAGTTATTTTGGCAAAAATCTCCCTGAGCAATGCAAGGTTAAATGCAACGCTCAAGGGCACAATGATGATAGATCACAGATTGCCCCATGCAGTGTATGAACCAACAACCTTTTAGCTGCTAGACCCAGAGCTTTAACCACTGAATATGATGGTGATTTTTCCCATTGACCTCCAATCATTTTGATGGCACATGCCATAAGACAAACTCCATCTTTAACCATGCTCTCTCTTCCTCTCATCACTACCCACCTCCATCCTCTCTTTTCTTTACCCATCTGGCTTTTATAAGGGACAGACCCCTATGGAAGCATATTAAACCAACACAACATGAACGGCAGGAGAGGTAAATGGAAGGTAGTGAAATCTTTTGAACCTCTGCTATATTATAACCCTCCTAAACACATCCAGCTGGCCAAAGTTCAGGGAAGACATAAAAGGGGATTTTTCATGTTACCTCTGAGAATGATAATAGCCAAGTACCATTAAAAACTACTGAGACACTTCACAATCAAAGGAAAGACTCCCCGTACTTATTACTGGCTGCTAATGGGATGTCTATATCAAGGAAAGCTTGATGGGAAAGCATGTTCATCTCATAACATGGGCAACAGGCATCGTAAAGGAGAGGAAATTTTCTGTGAAAGCGATTAAACCCAATTAAACCAAGGTCAATTAAATTTCCTAAGACCGGGGTTGGTTGTAATTCCACATGACAAGGCTGTTGGTGTCATTTTGATGATATAACAGACCATCTTGCCGACCAGCTAAACCAGCTGAGTACCAGCTTAGTCAAGTTGGGAGACCAGCAATAACATCTTAAACCATCTTAGGCTGGTTTAAGCTGTTGTTGTTGTTGTTGTTGTTGTTGTTGTTTTCTCAGCAGGTAAGTTGAAAGCAGTTTTGCTAATGGATTATGTCAGCACTATGAAGCCGAAAGTTCAAGATTGCAGATGTTGTCTCTGTACCTAAACTCTATGCTCTCACCCACTGCAAAACCACAGATCTGTTTGCATTAACTTTGAGAATGTTGAAACCTCTTGTTTTCTACCACATGGCCTGGTTTGGGGTGTCTGTTTGGAGAAAGACATGAAGAAAGAGTAAGATAGAGTTAGCCAGAGAGAGAGACAGTGTGTATGTGTGTTGGTATGGCAGCAGCCTGTATTAAATAGTGTGCATTTGCACAAATTGTACAAAAATAGTGTGTTTGTGTGTCTGTGCACGCAGTTTATGTTTGGGCCATGTGTTTTCTGTGGTTTATAATGTGGAACTTCTACCACACACAGTAAATATGAGCTTGTGGTGGGACTGCAGGGTTTCTGGAATGCTCTCATGTGGCCCAGCCACTAACCACCATTGACAAGAGACTAAGGATTCTTTCGTCATCACTGGAGGCCAGTGACATATGAGGGACATAGTGTCTCTATATGAGAGTGGCAATAGTTGCCCTCTCTTATTTCTTACATGGCACACAGCCATTTAATGCCCAGTAACAGATCCTGTGGAGTTTACAGGGTGTTTGTTGCTCAACTTGTAGAGCATGGCACTAGCAACTGCAAGGCCATGAGTTCAATTCCCAATTCCCAGGGACAGTGGTGCCTGCAGCTGTACGGTCATACGCAATGTGTGTACCATGAGCGCTCCGATTGACCTGAAAAACATTTAGTAATAATGACATGTGCCCCGTCTTTCTGTTGGCTGTTTAAAAGAACTAGCAATGATCAATTTGAGTCTGTTCAGTTATTTGGCCAAACAGGCTTGCAAAATGGTCTGAATCGTGATTTATGATTCGTTCGTTCGGACTGCTCTCTCACAGAATCATTTGGAGCGGTTTCTCACTTATTAAAATAGTATTGGATATATACAAACACAGAGAACAAACAGCGCTGGATAAAGTGGATATTTACCTACAATCAAATGAAACAAAAGGATGCCTTTTTTGATTGAGAAACTTCAGGAAGTGCTGTGCCATGTGAATAAGTGACTGTTCACACCAAATGTTTTTTGCATCCGCTCGCACTGTTATTCAAAGGTTGACCATGTAAACATTTGCTAGATGGATGTCTTTTGACAGCTGAGTCACGTTTACTCTGCTTTTAGCATCTCTCACAGGAGTGTTGCATTTTTAGAATGCATCTCAAGTTAAAAAGAACTTCAACTGTTAAATGCACGTCTCGAGACACCTGCATTCTACACTATTCTTTGTGCTGCTTCTAGCATTCTCTAACATTACATTTTTACTCCACTGATGGTTAGGTTTAGGTTTGGGGTTTGAGTTGGGGGGGTACAATTTATTACATTGCATATGCATATAACATATGCATTCCTCTTTACTGTATTACATCCTGTACTGCTGAAAACATCTTGCTTCACAGCTTGCTTTTGGCACCCCTCCCTTGGACATTACATCTAGGAGCTCACATGTGCCCATTTGCCCATTTACCACTTACAATTTTTTCCACTTTGGCCACTGGAGGCAGTGTTTCGGTAAGCACAGACCGATTTTAGCTAAAGAAAAGTCAACCTACTGTTTCCGATTTCACTGTAAGATCTTTCTGACTGCTGTAATCCATCTCTTTTTTTTTTTCTGAAAGTCGTGGAATTTTTTTCTTTTACTATTGGAGCAAGGAGAATAAAAAAGTAATATTTGCAAGGGTCCATTTGACGCCACTGCCTTCAATATACTGTCAATGATTTTAGATAAAATTGTCTGCCAAATGCATTAATGTTAATGTGCATAACTTTAAGAGCCATAAACATGGACCAGCTATCCTGAATGGACATTTCCCAGAAATGGAAAAACATCTCATAAGCACCAATATATTTCTAGTTCAACAACTAACACTGATTAGCTCTTGGCCCAAGATAAATGTTTCCAAAGCCTCAACATCCAGAGATGGTTGTGAGTGGAAAAAAAGGTGAGAATGAAGGAAAACATGGGGTAAAGTGAGGACTTATAACCCGTTTCCAAATATAACACTTGTAGTGATAAGAGCTTGTGGTATGGTCTGTGAATTCACCAATAAAATTTCAACTTCAGAACCAGAGGTCTGCCACAAAGAATAAGACTTTGCTCCAGCTTCACCCCTGAAAATCAAACATTTGGACATATTTTAAGTGTTCTCTGATACTTTTATCAGTAAACCTCTGGTGAGCGAGTCAACAATTTGAATACATAAGCCAGACATCTTGGTGAATGAAGAATGAAAATTCTGGGCTGATGTAGCTGACCTTCTGTGCCAGAGGTTCCGGGAAATGAGTGCAGAAGGTGAGATAAAGCCCAGCAGCTGTGTGTGCCACACAGTAAGACAGCTCTTAAAGAGGAAAAGCAGCTCCCCTTCTCTCTGCACATGGAATACTACACCAGTTTTATCAAATGTGTGATCACTATCAGTGTTTAGGTAAGCCCCAGGAGACTAATTTCAATGTAATGAAAGCAGGTCAGTTTCCATGCAGGTCTCAATCACAATGTTGTGTAAGCTTGTCACAGTGCCATCACTCATAAAAATGAAGTGAAAAGCAAGCATATGTGTAATTGCAGTACACAAGTAATAATTTAAAAAAATGCTTGGTTTGTTTACCCACAATCTTCAATGCAAAATATTATTAAAATAGTATTTTTGTATCGTTTTCCAGTAAAAATACTGAAACATCCTTAAAACATGATCATTTTACTTGAGAAGTAAACATGTGTGTGAAAATGATATTTGTTTTCAGAGAATATCTCACCCCAAAGGCATTGTTTAAGCCTAAACCTCGATTGTCTTACATTTGTGCTTAAAACAACAAAAACGTATTTACCAATGGGGTAAGAAAAATAAAATGTATTACATTATTTAAAAATAAGTCTTAATATCTTATGCTATTTTGTTGTTCCAAGTAGATTTATCTTGCAATAAGGATATTTCGATATTTTTACTAGAAAACAAGGAAAGAAATACCAATAACACTACAAAAAAAGTATTTTTGTCTTATTTTCCAGTGAAACTTTATAGAAGAAAAAACAAAATACATTTACTTGAAGCAAAATGAATATATGTTTTTGGAGAAATAAACATGTTGTGAGTTTTATACTTCAAGAAAAAAAAAATATTTGCCTATGGGCAAAAACTATGTTCAAAGGGAAAAACGAAAAGAAAAATTGTTAGATTTTGCTTCAAAAGCAAATTTATTATAAGGATGCTGTTTAGATTTTATTTTATGTATTTTTGCAGTGTACAAAAATGATTTTTGCAGAGCTCAATGCATGTATTTTCCTTTTTATCTAGCTTAACATCAAATAATCAAATAAACATAAGAAACCACTCATAACATTTAATAGTCATTTTAAATGCATTTAAAGTCCATAATTATAATAACTGTACAGGAATGCTTTACTAAATTTAAATGTAATGTGCTGCACAATTATTATTTTTGTTTGCAGACTAGACAGATGGTTCTGAGCTGCATGAATATAGTTTTGCTAAATCACACTAAACTTACGTGTTGATTAGTGTTAAATACTCCTAACCTGCTCTAAAAGAGATTTTCAAGAATCCAAACCCAAATCAAAATGCAGAAAAGGATTGCTACAATAACATGTTTTTTTTTTCTTTGATTCATTTACATTACATTTGTTAAATTGTCTGATACTTTTATCCATGTGACTTATAGTGCATTCAAGGTACACCTATTATTAATATGTGCGTTCTCTGGGAATCGACATGATCTTGACATTGCCAGCACCATGGTCTATCAGTTTAGCTACAGGAAATCTGATTCAGTCTCTTTGTTTATAATCCTTAATAGAGTTTAGCAAAGTTGCATTGCATGTGTTGTCTTGCATGTCAAAATTCTTGGAAGTAGAGGGCGTTCTGTATTACAGTTAATCCAGTTTACTTCCTCTGAACCATTTAAAGAATATGATACAGTCTGTATTTTATAAGGGTTAGGCCTACCTATTGATCATTTAAATGAATTCCTGCACTCTCCCACCTTGTTGGCTAGTAGAGCACAGACAGCGAGAGTCTGCCCAACTGGTCAGAGGGACTCATGACATTAATTTCACGCTCTGTTAACATTTGCCCCTAATGTTCAGTCTTTGCGGGGTTAACTCCTTCCTGACAGTGTTGAAAGTAATAGGGCTTGAGGGGTCTATTTTCCGCTACTTGGCCATGACGGATGTTCCGTGTCCACGCTGCACCCTCTGTGTTTGTCTAAGAACCGCGGTTAAGTGCTGTGCTCAAAGTGCTGTATAGACGGATTGGATCAGCCTCCTTCCAGGTGACAGGGCAAGAGAATTCCATCAAAGCCTCTGTTAGCTCCGGTACAGGGTAAAAAAGAAAGTTTTCATGGGTCAATTATTGGGTTTCTGATGTTGTTTAGACCTTTGGAGAGGCAGAAGTAGAGAAAGAGAGGCAGATTGATGTGAGAAAGCATGCAGCGACAGGATATTCCCCTCCTTCGGTGAGCTGCAGAGTAAACACAGTGGAAGCGACAGGAAGCTCCTCAATACTGTGTACAAGGCTGGACTTGCAACAGATATCTCAAGAGCTGTATTGTACATAAGCAGATGTATCTCTAGGACCTTAGACCTGGTAATTGTTTAGGCTAAATGAAGCACTCTCCAGAGGAAGACTGTAACCATTTGTATCAGCAAGCAGTCATATTAACGCTAGTGGCAAAATTTGTCAGGTAAAAGGTAGGGATGTGCAAACTGACATATTTTTAAAATCAACTAGTCCATTGGTTGACTGAGCAACTAGTCAACAGCTCGGTCTTAAGGAAGTCCTGTATAATTAGGCTGGTTTTTGGTTCAACAGACCAATCAGATGCATTTCTTGGGGGGTGTTTACATAAGATTCCTTTTGCCGTAAAAAAACAACAGAATAGCCAGACTGGTTCGAGCTGACAGAAAGGCTGCTGTAACTCAGATAACCCCTCTGTACAATTGTAGTGAGCAAAATAGCATCTCAGAATGCACAACATGTCGAACCTTGAGGCAAATGGGCTACAACAGCAGAAGACCATGTTGCGTTCCACTTCTGTCAGCCAAGAATAGAAAGCTGAGGCTGCAGTGGGCACAGGCTCACCAAAACTGGACAGATAAAGACTGGAAAAACATAGCCTGCATTTGGCAGATGCTTTTATCCAAAGCAACTTACAGTGCCCTTATTACAGGGACAATCCCCCTGGAGCAACCTGGAGTTAAGTGCCTTGCTCAAAGACACAATGGTGGTGGTGGGTGTGGAGATTGAACCAACAACCTTTTGCTTACTAATTCAGTGCTGTAGTCCACTATGCCACCACCACTCCAGGCATTCACAGCCTGGTCTGATGAATCTCGATTTCTGCTGAGGTACACAGATGGTAGGCCCATATATGAATATACAGTATATATATATTAAATGTGGTGCTTTAATTAGAGTGCTGTGCTTCAGTTGTTAGACAGTTTGCATGGTAAAACCATATACACTGTATATACTTTATTTATACTGTGTATAGGTGTTTGTTCAACTTTGGGCACTTATAACATTGTTGACACACAATGTTTTTACATTTAATAATGTACAATAGTGAGTGTGCATACATCACAATACATTTCTGTCTTTTTATTTTTTCTAAAATTCATGAAATTTCCAACCACATCTCAAATTCTGTTTTGTGAGTAATAGAATTCAGTGATGGGAATGATTGTGATGGAAATGTTTATATATATATATATATATATATATATATATATATATATATATATATATATATATATATATATATATATAAAATAACTCCTTTGACTTGCTAAGGCTAATTTCATAGCTAACATTTAATGTATCCTAAATACACAAGTACTTTCTAAAAATTACAGCTTGATTGGATTTGATGCCCAATAAAAATACTCTGCTCACAAGTGATTTACCTTGAATTTTCTTTGTTCCCTATCTGTCACTCACTCGACGTTGTGTCAATGTAGTGACACTAGGGGTCACTCTTGGGAGCCCCAAACACCTCTGCTTTTTTGAAAAAAGGCCAATGAGATTTGGCGAGTGGAATTTGCATGCCACTCCCCTGGACATACGGGTATAAAAGGAGCTGGTATGCAACCACTCATTCAGATTTTCTCTTCGGAGCCGAGCGGTTCTATTCATTGAGTTGAATTCATCCGCCAAGTTCATTCACCTCTCTCTGCTGGATTTTACGGTGCATTTCAGCGGCTTCTCCCCCTCTGCATCTGTGGTTTGCAAAGAATGCCCCTGGGTGCTTCGGCAGAACATTTAAAAGAGTATATTCTAAAAGAGTATATTTTCTTTCTGAAAGAGCGGCACACACTGAACATCTTTTTAAAGACGCTTCTTTTTAAAGATGCCTTTCCGTTTGTGTGTTATTCCTGGTTTCGGTCGTTATCCCTCCGCTTCTGACGGCCACGATCACTTACGTGTCTTGACACTGCCCATGCGGAGACATCGTTCGTGGATGAGTCATGTCCTAATCACGAGAACATGACCATGGCAATGTTGCGGTCACCCCAGCGGCTCCCCGCACCTGTCCTTCTACCTACGGGTTTGAGGCCGCATCGGTTAGCACTGAGGGCGATTTGGGGAAATCAATGGGACCAACTCCGCCGGGTATCCCCCCATGGACCTTCCATTCCCCAGCACGCTCGCTTGCCCCGATCGGGCTCTCGCACGAGACCGGCGGCTCGTCTCAGCATGAGTTCGACTTCTCGTTCGGAGCTCTGGAAGACAGTGAGTTATCAAGCGCAGCATTGGAGAGCGGGCTCGTCCAGTCTGACGCAGAGGCTTCGGCTTGGCTTCCTCCTTCAGGAACGGTCACCCAGCCTCACGCTGACGTGGAAATGATGGACACGCATTCCCGGGCGGCCGCGAGCATTGGACTAGAGTGGAACCCTCCACTCTCCCCTGAACCCTCGTGGCTCGACGATTGGTTCCTGGGCACGGGGCGCCGGCCATGCCCCGCCCTCATTCCTTTCTTCCCGGAAGTGCATGAGGAGCTGACAAGATCGTGGGAGGCACCTTTTACTGCCCGGTCCCGGTCTTTCAGCTCCCCCGCTCTCGCTACCCTCGATGGCGGATGGCCAGGGGGTATTCGGTGATCCCCCAGGTGGACAAGGCGCACGTGGTGCACTTGTTTCTACAGAGCGCCGCCACCTGGCGTGTGTGCCCGAGGTGCCTGTCCAAGGCCTGTAGGTTTACATCGTCCCTGACAGCTAGAGCATGCGGTGCCACTGGACAAGCCGCCACCGCCCTGCATGCCATGGATCTCCTGAAATTACACCAAGCCAAGGCACTAAAGGAACTGCACGAGGGTAGTTCTGACCCGGGATTGATGTAGGAACTGCGCTCGGAGACCGACCTCGCTCTCTGGGTGACAAAGTTCACGGCGCAGTCTCTCAGGCAGGCGATGTCCACCCTGGAGGTCCAGGAGCACCACCTTTGGCTCAACTTGGTCGAGATGGGAGAAACGGATGTTGGCCTGTTTGGTGATGACGTCGAGGACTTTGCCCAGCAGTTCTCGGCAGTGAAGAAGCAGACAGAGGTTTTACAACATATCCTGCCCCGGCGTGGCTTAAGACCCCGCACCCTGTCTGCTCGTCACCAAGGGCGTCCTCCTGCAGCAACAACACAGGCTCCGCTGCAGCCCACCCCCATGGCCCGGCTCTGCCATGGAGCCCTCCGCAGGAAGCAGATGCCACCCGTCTCGTGGCCGGATGCTAAGAACCTGAGGAAGGCTTCGAAGTGCCCCTGAGATGGGTGACACAGGGGCGAGGAGACCCACTTCTCAGGGGCTGGTCGACAGACCACTCCATCCCCCAGTGGAGCGCCGGGAGGAGAATCTTTTGTCGCCGCATGCCCAGGAGGCTGCGGCACCTAAAAGCCTGACAAAAGAATGGTTCCCTTGTCTCCTGGGTCACATATCCGGTGCGCATGGCCGTCGTCATATCCACCGTACAATTTTGGCAGGTATGGCGCTCCAGCGGCGGACCCCCTGCCCCTTGAGCCCAGCTTTTGCACAAACACGCCCACACGGGATTGGTTTCAGTGGACTACGGGGACGAGATTCCTCCTCCCCCCTCCTCGACCAATCTTATGGTGGGTGGCAGGAGCCAGGTAAGTGCTTCGATGTCCCTGGACTCAGCACGGCCACGGGGCTCGAGTCCCCTCGAAGTGGCACCTCGAGCTTCACCCCGCTGCGAGGCCCCACCCGTTGGTATGTCCAACGTGATCATTCCCTTAGTCCCCCTCGCCCGGAGTTTGGGCGCATGGCTTGCGCTTTCAAACCCGTCGCGATGGCTGACCCGGACCGTCTGACTTGGCTACATGATTCAGTTTTCCAGGCGCCCGCCCAGGTTCAGCGGCGTCCGCTTCACCTTTGTGAAGGGCGAGAACGCCGCTACCTTGCGTGTGGAGATCGCGACCTTTCTGCGCAAGGGTGCGATAGAGCCTGTCCCTCCAGCTGAGATGAGGAAAGGGTTCTACAGCCCTTACTTCATCGTACCAAAGAAAGGCAATGGGTTGCGACCAATCCTGGACCTGCAAGTACTGAACCGGACCTTGCATAGACTCCCGTTCAAAATGCTGATGCAAAAACGCATTCTAGCGAGCATCTGACATCTAGATTGGTTCGTGGCAGTAGACCTGAAGGATGCATACTTCCACGTCTCGGTCCTACCTCGACACAGACCCTTCCTGTGGTTTGCCTTCGAGGGCCAGGCATACCAGTACAAGGTCCTACCCTTTGGACTGTCCTTGTCCCCTCACGTCTTCACGAAGGTCGTGGAGGCAGCCCTTGCCCCGCTAGGGAAAGTGGGCATCCGCATTCTCAACTATCTCGATGACTGGCTGATCTTAGCTCACTCTCGAGAGTTGTTATGTGCACAAAGGTACCTCAGCTGACTGGGGCTTCGGGTCAACTGGGAAATGAGCAAGCTCTCCCTGGTTCAGAGCATCTGTTTTCTCGGTCTGGAGTTGGACTCAATCTCGATGACAGCGCGCCTCACGAACGAGCGCGCACAGTCGGTACTGAACTGTCTGAAGGCATTCAGATGGAGAACAGCAGTTCCACTGAAACACTTTCAGAGGATCCTGGGGCATATGGCATCCTCAGTGGCGGCCACACCGCTCGGGTTGATACATATGAGATCGCTTCAGCACTGGCTTCGGACTCGAGTCCCGAGATGGGCATGGTGCCGCGGGACACATCGCGTGACCATCATGCCGGTCTGTCGCTGCCTCTTCAGCCCTTGGACCGACCTTGCATTTCTATGGGCAGGGGTTCCCCTAGAGCAGGTCTCCAGGCACGTCATGGTTACAACAGATGCCTCCAAGACGGGCTTGGGCGCCGTATGCAACCAGCACACAGTTGCTGGCTCTTGGACTTGCCCGCGGCTGCGTTGGCACATCAACCGCCTAGAGTTGTTGGCAGTACTGCTCGCCCTGCAGAGGTTTCGGCCGTTGATCCAGGGCAAGCACGTGTTGGTCCGGACGGACAACACAGTGACGGTAGCTTACATCAACTGCCAAGGCGGTCTACGCTCCCATTGCATGTCACAACTCACCCACCATCTCCTCCTCTGGAGTCAGCAGCGCCTCAAGTCGCTACGAGCCACTCACATCCCAGGCGACCTCAACACCGCAGCGGACATGCTGTCATGTCAGGTTACCCTCAGGGGAGAGTGGAGACTCCACCCTCAGGTGCTCCAGCTGATTTGGAGTCGATTCGGTCGAGCACAGGTAGACCTGTTTGCTTCCCGGGAATCCTCCCACTGCCCGCTTTGGTACGCCCTGACCGAGGCACCTCTCGGTATAGACGCGTTGGCACGCAGCTGGCTCCCTGGACTACGCAGGTATGCGTTTCCCCAAGTGAGCCTACTTGCACATACCCTGTGCAAGGTCAGGGAGGACGGGGAGCAAGTCATCCTAGTAGCACCCTACTGGCCCAACCAGACATGGTTCTCGGATCTCATGCGAATTCTCCTGAGGAAGGACCTTCTTTCTCAGGGACAGGGCACCATCTGGCAACTGCGACCAGACCTCTGGAATCTCCACGTCTGGCCCTTGGAAAGGACGCGGAGGACATAAGTGCCCTACCACTCGCGGTGGTAGACACGATCACTCAGGCTAGGGCTCCCTCTACGAGGCGCCTGTATGCCTTGAAGTGGCATCTGTTTGCTAAGTGGTGTTCTTCCCAACGGGAAGACCCCCAGAGATGCACAGTCGGATCGGTGCTTTCATTCCTGCAGGAGAGGTTGGAGGGGCGGCTGTCCCCCTCCACCTTGAAGGTGTATGTAGCCGCTATTTCGGCTCATCATGATGCAGTAGATGGTAAGTACTTGGGGAAGCACGACTTGATCATCAGGTTTCTGAGAGGCACTAGGAGGTTGAACACCTCTAGACCGCACCTCATTCCCCCATGGGACCTCTTTGTAGTCCTTCAGGGTATACGGGTAGCTCCCTTTGAGCCCTTGGAGTCAGCTGAGCTTAAGGCACTCTCTTTCAAGACTGCCCTCCTGACTGCGCTCACTTCCATCAAGAGGGTAGGGGACATGCAAGCGTTCTCTGTCAGCGAATCGTGCCTGGAATTCGGTCCGTGTTACTCTCACGTGATCCTGAGACCCCAACCGGGTTATGTGCCCAAGGTTCCCACGACCCCTTTTAGGGCTCAGGTGGTGAACCTGCAAGTGCTGCCTCAGGAGGAGGCAGACCTAGCCTTGGAGTTGCTGTGTCCGGTGCGAGCTTTACGCATCTATTTGGATTGCACGCAGAGCTTTAGAAGCTCCAAGCAGCTCTTTGTCTGCTTTGGTGGACAGCGGAAAGGAAGCGCCGTCTCTAAACAGAGGATCGCCCACTGGGTCATTGACGCCATCGCTATGGCATATCATGCTCAGGATGTGCCACCCCTTGCGGGGTTACGAGCCCACTCTACCAGGAGTGTGGCGGCCTCCTGGGCCCTGGCCAGTGGCGCCTCTTTGGCAGACATCTGCAGAGCAGCGGGCTGGGCAATACCCAACACCTTTGCGAGGTTCTACAATCTCCGGGTTGAGTCGGTTTCGTCCTGTGTAGTGGCAGGCACAAGCAGGTAAGTTCCGGGACAGCTGGCCGGGTGTGTACCGCTTGCGCATAGCGCCTTTCTCCTCCCTTGAGAGGAAGACTTGCGCTCTTGACTCCCAGTAGTGTTCACAGACTGTGATCCCTGGATGACTTCCTCCTTTGCCCTGTGGCAGTCAAGTTTGCAGAGAAACTTGCTGCCGGCTCAGTAAGTGCGCTGGTAAGTCCCTGTACTGAGGTAGGTGCTCCGCATGCGGTGGTTCCCCATACGTAACCCCATGTGTTATATCTTCCGTAAAATCGTTTCCCTCTTGGTAAACTATGTCTTGCTTGAGCAGAGGGCCCCCTACTCCGGTCGCCATGCTTGTAGAAACTCCTCCCTGCTTGGGTAGGACCTACCATGCGACTCTCCACATGACATACTTCCGACAAGACTCGGTAAGACCATGTGATGTATTTGCCCCCCCCCCCCATTTCTCTGGGCAGGGTGTGGTCTCCGCGGTGTCTCCCCCCCCCCCCCGACACTAGCGTATCCCAGTCCATTAACAAAATTCCACTCTTTTTGGGGAGAGAAAAGAGGCCTCTGCTGGGCTAGACTGTCCCTATTTGTTGAGCAGTCGACTTGTTCCTGAAGGACCGTTCAACGTTCATAGCAGCGTTGGGGGAGGTTACGTGACAGCCTGGTGCGCTGGCTATGAGGCACACAAAAGTCTGCCCGTCTCGCACCGCTAGTCCACATAACACAGTTCAGCTAGTTGTGGCATTTTGTATAGGGACCCCTAGTGTCAATACATCAACACAGCGTTGAGTGCGTGACAGATAGGGAACGTCCTGGTTACTTTCATAACCTCCGTTCCCTGATGGAGGGAACAAGACATTGTGTCCCTCTTGCCACAATGCTGAATGACCCGCTGAAATGGCCGGGACCTGGTCTCGGCTCCTCAACACAAAACCTGAATGAGTGGTTGCATACCAGCTCCTTTTATACCCATATGTCAGGGGGAGTGGCATGCAGATTCCACTCGCCAATTCTCATTGGCCTTTTTTCAAAAAAGCAGGTGTTTGGGGCTCCCAAGAGTGACCCCTAGTGTCACTACATCGACACAACGTCTCGTTCCCTCCATCAGGGAATGGAGGTTACGAAAGTAACCAGGACGTTTTCTTCAAACAGCACTTGTCACATATTTCATCTAAAGCATGACACTTTTGTTGACTTGGTAAACAAACACACCAATTTTACAACTGTGGGACTGTCGTAATTATCATCATTTTTTTTTATAGAAATCCTTTTTCACACAATGAATATTGAAATGGTTTATTTGATTGCTTGTTTAGATTATCATAATTTGTATTTTTATAATTGATTTTCATAGTTTAAAATTGAAAGTCTGGGTCTGGAACAAGGCTAAAACTGTAAAATCTATACATAAAAGGCATTTGAAAAGTAACAAAAATAAATGATGAAGGCTTGGTAAAAAGTTTACAATTTAGTTTTAATAAGACCTTAATAAGACCTTGTTTAAAAAATAAATAATAAAATATCAACTACTGGGACATGAAAGTGCCCAGAGTTGAAGAAAACATGAAATTTGAGTAGATAGGCAGGTACACTACAATATTATCACAGTGTACAATCGCACTGCAAAATTACAGTATGACATGTAAACTCAGGACTCCATAACCCAGGAATTCTTAACTACAGACATCTGCAGAGGATTGCACATGAAATATCACACTCATTC
The DNA here is from genome assembly GCF_019703515.2 of Myxocyprinus asiaticus. Taxonomy (NCBI): domain Eukaryota; kingdom Metazoa; phylum Chordata; class Actinopteri; order Cypriniformes; family Catostomidae; genus Myxocyprinus; species Myxocyprinus asiaticus. The sequence continues at coordinate 34,760,800 of NC_059366.1, forward strand.
ACACCTGGTTGATTCTGGGTGGTGCTCTGGAAAGGAGAGAGTGTGGGTGGAGGCCAGGGGAGGTTCCTCAAACACAGACACAAACACACACCCACAGCACATCTGCAGATGCTGCTTGCTTTGTATTGAGACATGACACGCCAGGAAGTGTTCACCCAAATCGGTTATGACACGTCCACCATGGTGCAAATCCTACACACCCAAGGGAGGGAGGGCAACAACATACTTGCACCTTCATGAGGGCGCACTGTGTGTCCGTGAGCCACACTTTAGCTTCACCACTCAAGCAGAAATGGTGGCTAAAAAGGCATGATTCATACGCTTTAGCTTGGATGAAAATGTCATTTAACAGCCACTAAAACCTAATGCACTTGGCATTCAGCTTTAGCTGTGAGCTGTGTAGTTTCAATGAAAAGCAACTGTTTCCATTCATTGCTGGACCTAATGAACTCATATATAGTTGCATATGATAACTACATTTTTATGTATTTGTTATATTTTGAATTTAAATGAAATGAGGGGAAAAATTAATTGCAAAATTTATCGTTTTACCAGGCAAGCTTCACAATACATGTTTGTTAGTCTTTGGGGAAAAAAAACTTGTTTATGCATTTTTCATTTAGTAGACAGTGGTTATAATTTATATTTAGTGGTGTTTGCTATTACTGTTGCTCATATCTAGTGTTAAGGATTTGAACAATGTTAAACTTCGGCTTGTAACACTTCCTGCAACGTTTGAGCTTTGGACATCAATTATGCCTTAAATCATGTGGCTTGTTGAGGAGAGATGTACTTTTACTTTTTTAAGGGTTCAGAGATACAATTTTACCCTAGAGTATAACAAAACAGGAAGAACTATCCCCAAACTTGGAGGGAGCCAAGCCAGATCTTGGGATCAGAATATCATGAGACTTGGGTGAGGGCTCTTTTAACTTGGGTCAGTGAACCATCTAGCAACCACCCAGAACATCCTAGCAACCACATACCGATGCCCTAGCAACCACCCACAACATCTTAGTGTAGTCAAGTGGAGAAATTTAATTAAACTCTGGTCATAAATTGCACGTGGCCCCTTTAAGAGTTTTTTTTTTTTTTTTTTTTTTTGACAACTGCTTTCCAGCACTCTCTCCTGTTACACCTGTGCTGGTTAGAGACCTAGAACATACGTTGTGCAAGAGAGCTCTCAGTTTTGTTCATCGTTTGAGAATTATTTGGATAAATATAAAATTTTACACAAGATGCTTAAAAATTGCATTAAAAATGTGTTCAGAAGAATCGTATGTTAAAATTGAGTGTTAGTTATGGATCATTTTTGAAGGATGCATATGGATAGCATGTGTGGAGTTTGACCACGTTTTGGCACACATTTGAGGACTGGGTATGTAAATTTTGTATTAATCATACCTTACTTGATTTACAGCCCAGTTTAGTGAAGAAGTGTTATATGTGAAAATAAAATGAAAGTGATTTAAGCATGTGTTAAATGCATAAAATTGTGTGAGTGTTTAAGCATGTATTAAGTATGTGTTGAAGCATATGGGTAGGCCAATGCCCTGTTTGTGTTTTCATTTAACATTAGCCTCTACCATATTTTGTTGTACCATTTTTCCTTTTTCATTTGACTGTTTTACTTTTTTTTTTTTTTAAATACAATACGGCCCCATCGACCACAGTTTTATATATATATATATATATATATATATATATATATATATATATATATATATATATATACCTGCTCGTCGCCAAGCGCGTCCCCCTGCGATGACTGCACCAGCTCCGCCGCAGCCCGCCCCTTCGGCCCGGCCCCGGCATGGAGCCCACAACAGGAAGCCGACGCTACCCATCTCACAGCCGGTGCCGAAGAACCCACGGAGGTCCTCGAAGCGCCCCTGAGACGGGCAACCCAAGGACGACAGAACCCACTCACGTGGAGCTGGTAGGAAGACCACTCCATCCCCCGGTGGAGTGCCGGGTGGAAAATCTTTTGTTGCATTTTTGTTTGATTTCGCCGCCTGCCCAAGTGTCTGCGGTACCCAACAGTTCAGCAAAAGAGCGGCTTCCTTCCTCCCTGGGGTCACATACCCGGTGTGTACAGTCGTCACCACGACTACCGTCCACGGGCTTTTTCTTGCAGGATTGGCGCTCCAGCAGTGTCCTTTCCACCCCTGAGCGCCCAGCTGTGACACACAGCCGCCCCCGATGTGGCAGCCTCCACGGGTTACGAGGACAGGCCTCTTCCTCCCCCGTCCCAGGCTGTTCAGGGGGTGGTCACAAGGAGCCAGGTAAGTGCTTCGATGTCCCTAGACTCAGCACGGCCACGACGTGCTGTGGCACCTCGCACTCCGCCCCACCACAAGGCCCCACCTGCCGGTACATCCGACGACGCTGTCCCCTTGGTCCCCTTCGTGCAGAATTTGGACGCGTGGCTTGCGCTTTCCAATCTGTCGCGGTGGCTGATCCGGACCGTCCGACTCGGCTACACGATTCAGTTCGCCAGGCACCCACCCAGGTTCAGCAGTATTCACTTCACCTTGGTCAAGGGCGAAAACGCTGCCACCCTGCATGCGGAGATCGCTACCCTGCTACGGAAGGATGCGATAGAACCTGTCCCTCCAGCCGAGATGAAGAAAGGGTTTTACAGCCCCTACTTCATCGTACCAAAAAAAGGCGGTGTGTTGCGGCCAATCTTGGACCTGCGAGTACTGAACTGGGCTTTACACAGACTCCCGTTCAAGATGCTGACGCAAAGACGCATTCTGGCGAGCCTCCAGCATCAAGATTGGTTCGCGGCGGTAGACCTGAAGGATGCGTACTTTCACGTCTCGATCCTTCCTCGACACAGACCCTTCCTGCGGTTCGTGTTCGAGGGTCAGGCGTATCAGTACAAAGTCCTCCCTTTCGGCCTGTCCCTGTCTCCTCACGTCTTTACGAAGATCGCAGAGGCTGCCCTTGCCCTGTTAAGGGAGGTGGGCATTCACATTCTCAACTATCTCGACGACTGGCTAGTCCTAGCTCACTCTCGAGATGTGTTATGCGCACACAGGGACCTGGTGCTTCGGGTCAACTGAGAAAAGAGCAAGCTCCTCCTGGTTCAGAGCATCTCTTTTCTCGGTTTGGAGTTGGACTCAGTCTCCTTGACGGCACATCTTACGAACGAGCGCGCCCAGTCGGTGCTGGCCTGTTTGAAGGTGTTCAAGCAGGGAACAGTGGTTCCACTGAAACTTTTTCAGAGGCTCCTGGGGCATATGGCATCCTCGACGGTGGCCACCCCGCTCGGGTTGATGCATATGAGGCCGCTTCAGCACTGGCTCCAGACTCGAGTCCCGAGATGGGCATGGCGCCATGGGACAAACCGCGTGGCCATTATATCGGTCTTTCACCGTCTTTTCAGCCCTTGGACCAACCTCTCATTTCTACGAGCAGGTGTTCCTCTAGAACTGGTCTCCAGGCGCATCGTGGTCACGACAGACGCCTCCAAGACAGGCTGGGGTGCTGTTTGCAATGGGCACGCAGCCGCCGGCCTCTGGACGGGTCCGCGACTGCATTGGCACATCAACTGCCTCAAGTTACTGGCAATTCTGCTCGCCCTGCGGAGGTTCCGGCCGTTGATCCAGGGCAAGCACATGTTAGTTCGGATGGACAGCACGGCAGCAGTAGCATATGTCAACCGCCAAGGCGGTCTGCACTCTAGCTGTATGTCACAACTCGCCCGCCGTCTCCTCCTCTGGAGTCAGCAGCACTTCAAGTCGCTGCGAGCCACTCACATCCCGGGCAACCTCAACACTACAGCGGACGCGCTGTCATGGCAGGTTTCCCTCAAGGGAGAGTGGAGACTCCACCCTCAGGTGGTCCAGCTAATTTGGAGTCAATTCGGACAGGCACAGGTGGACCTGTTCGCCTCCCAAGAATCCTCCCACTGCCCGCTCTGGTATGCCCTCACCGAGGCTCCCCTCAGCATAGACTCGCTGGCACACAGCTGGCCCTCTGGCCTACGCAAATATGCATTTCCCCCAGTGAGCCTGCTTGCACAGACCCTGTGCAAGGTCAGGGAGGACGAGGAGCAGGTCATCCTGGTAGCACCCTACTGGCCCACCCAGATGTGGTTCTCGGACCTCACGCTCCTCGCGACAGCTCCCCCCTGGCGAATTCCCCTGAGGAAGGACCTTCTTTCTCAAGGACGGGGCACCCTCTGGCACCCACGCCCAGACCTCTGGAATCTCCATGTCTGGTCCCTGGATGGGACGCGGAAGACCTGCGGTGGTAGACACGATCACTCAGGCTAGGGCCCCTTCTATGAGGCGCCTGTATGCCTTTAAGTGGTGTCTATTCGCTAAGTGGTGTTCTTCCCGACGTGAAGACCCCCAGAGATGCGCAGTCGGATCAGTGCTTTCCTTCCTGCAGGAGAGGCTGGAAGGGAGGCTGTCCCCTTCCACCTTGAAGGTGTACATTGCCGCCATAGCAGCACACCATGACGCAGTTGACGGTAAGTCTTTAGGGAAGCACGACCTGATCATCAAGATCCTAAGAGGCGCCAGGAGGCTGAATCCCTCCAGACCGCGCCTCGTTCCCTCATGGGATCTCTCCGTAGTTCTTCAGGGTCTACAATGAGCCCCCTTTGAGCCTTTACAGTCAGCCGAGCTTAAGGCACTCTCCTTGAAGACTGCCCTCCTGACTGCGCTCACTTCCATCAAGAGGGTAGGTGACCTGCAAGCGTTCTCTGTCAGCGAAACGTGCCTGGAGTTTGGTCCGGGTTACTCTCACATGATCCTGAGACCCCGACCGGGCTATGTGCCCAAGGTTCCCACCACCCCTTTTAGGGACCAGGTGGTGAACCTGCAAGGAGGAGGCAGACCCAGCCCTGTCATTGCTGTGTCCGGTGCGTGCTTTACGCATCTATTTGGATCGCTTTAGAGTCTCTGAGCAGCTCTTTGTCTGCTTTGGTGCACAGCGGAAAGAAAGCGCTGTCTCCAAGCAGAAGATTGCCCACTGGCTCGTTGACGCCATAACTATGGCATATCTCGCCCAAAACATGCTGCCCCTGGTAGGGCTACGAGCCCATTCTACCCGTGGTGTAGCGGCTTCTTGGGCCCTGGCCAGAGGTGCCTCTCTAACAGACATTTGCAGAGCAGCAGGCTGGGCAACACCCAACACCTTTGCAAGGTTCTACAACCTCCGGGTGGAACCGGTTTCATCCCAGGTAGTGGCACGCAACACAAGGGGATCAGCCCAGGATAGCTGGCCGGATGTATCGCTTGCACATAGCGCCTTCCACCTCCTTTTGAGCTGAAGACGTGCGCCATTAATTCCCAGTAGTGTTCACAAACTTTGTTCCCTGGTTGACTTCCTCCGAGCCCTTTGGCAGTCGAGTTTTCGGAGAGACTCACTGCCAGCCCAGTACACGCGCTAACTAAGAGCCCTGTTCTGGGGTAGGTGCACCGCATGTGGCGGTTCCCTGTAAGGCTAACCCCATGCGATCTATATCCTCCGCTAGTTCGTTTCCCTGCTGGCAAACTGCGTCTTCCTTGGGCAGAGCCCCTCTGCCCCAGTCTCCATGTTTGTAGTAACTCCGCTACCTTGAAGGCTCTCCACATGGTTGGAAAGACCATGTGACGTATTCTTTCACTTAAATATCCCCCCCCCCTTTGGGCGAGGTGTGGTCTCCGTGGTGTCTTCCCCTTGGGAGGGACACCCCCTGACTAGACCTGGCGGCCCAGTCGGATAATTCCCCTTCTTTTTTAGGGAGTGGAAAAAGAGAAGGGGAAAAGAGGCCACGACTGGGTTAAGCCTGTCTCTATCATTGGGTAGTCGACTTGTCCCCAAAAAGGGCCATTCGACACTCATAACTTTTTTTTAAAAAAGCTAAACTATAATTTTATAGAATTGGGCTATGTTAGTGTTGCAAAAAAGCACTTTGAATCTTTTCTCCTAGTATTGTGTATTTATTTTTCATTTAAAACATCTTTGTGCATAGAAATTATATGTTTTTTGTATTGTGGGTTAATTTCATGACTGCCGTGTATAATTTTGAATGGTGTGGAAAAGCAACTTTAATAAATAAACAGATGGCTACCGCGATTAAATTAATCGCAAAGAGTGGCTATTCATTTGTTTTCCGTGCACCTGTCGATGACAGATCTGTGCAGGTATGCCGTTAAGACCAATCCATAACAGTGCGTGTAATGCTTCACATACAATAAATTGGCTTTCAAGGATGTATACCTTGTCATCATGATTAACACAGGCTAACGATTGGGGTAAATTCTGTCATGTGACACTATATTTTTGCGTTAATGCCAATTTTCTCGACAAAAAGTGTTTCCAAACATTTGAAGTATCGACATAGTGTTTATGCACTAGAGTTAAACGGAAAAATATTATGTCGACACGTGAAATTTTAGCGATAATTTGCATTTCCATCAGCTACATCGGTAAACTTTTTGATGCGCTACACCTTTTGTTGCAAAAAAAACCCTTGGATAGAAACACAGTTAATGACATAATAGCTGCTTTTCCATTAAAAAAGCAGTAGCTGTCATGCAATTAAGTTCCCGATATACTTCATACGAAATCAAAGAATGAACAGGTGTGACGTCATTTTGAACCAAATCTGTCCAAAACGAAGGGGTTTTTTTTTTGTTAGTTTCAGTGGTTTGTAGCAGCTCACTTTTGTGAACTTTGAGGAAAATTTCTTACTGGCTGCTAAACACCTTCTCACTACCATTGGTCCAAGATGATGAAGTGATACGTGGGTGTGCCCGGGGACTTCACCTACTTTGAAGTAAACATCGTGTCTGGTTCAATGCATCACTCCAGTCCTTCGAGGTTAGACACAGGTAACAGGAAATAGGTAACAACATCAACATGAACACGTTGGAGTGCCGAGCTGTTGCATACATACCCACATCTTTATGACCGTTCACGTAGAGACTTTAAAGATTCTGAGATGGCCATGAAGTCCTGGAAGGAAATTGCAATGAAGCTTGGTGTCAATGACCTGGAATTTTGCAAAGCAACATGAAGAAACATACTGTAGATGCTACAGTCGCATTTAAAGTTGGTGATGGTGGTGAAAAATCAAATACAAAGTAATTATGGTTAAAAAGAGAAAGTGACGGTCGGGCAGGAGAAGCCCAAATGAGATGTTTGTATCATTGTTGGTAGTCAAGTGTTTTATTGACTGAGAGCATCATTCCTTTGGGTTACACACGCTCTCCACCAAGCACATTAGCACTAGCTTTTGAATGCTAGACATGTCACTAGATATTTCACTTCCTTCAGACAGGAAAATCAAATGCTGAGCACTTAAGCACAACAGCTTTAGCGCATAAGACCCTCCGCGCAAACCACTTTCTTTTTATGACACCACAATGTCAACAAATAACCCTTTAATTCCTCAGAAAGATATTGTCATCACTTTCTATACAGTGACATCATCCTTTTATCCACACTTTTGGAATTTAATGAAAGTGTGAGGGTGTTTCCAGAGACTAATTATAAGAATGAGAGACGTAAAAAAAAAGAAAAAAAGAATAACTTCATGTGTTTTTCCTTTGTTTTTCATTCCCAATGGACACAAACTCTGTCTATTGCTGTTGTACAAGACTTTTTCCTGATAAGTATCTGAATGAAAGCATAAACATAGAAATCATGGTTTTTTTAAGACAATGCTGCTGATAGCTCATGGAATAGCTTATGGTCTAAGCAAGGGGTTGGTCATTTTATGTGTTTGGACTGATCATATAAGCTATATGAATTGTTTCCGGAAAATGCTAAGTGTAAATGCCCACCAAGACACATTTGAGATGGATAGAAATTCGGATAGCAAATGCAAAACCATATCAGAAGCCATCCGAAACTAATGTGCCCTTCAAGTTGAGTCGGACATACAGTATCCTCATTACAATTTCCGAGCACATGAATGACCCTGAGAAGTCGTATTAACAAGTGGGAAATTCGGAATACTATATAATAAACGAGTTTCCGAGCTGAGGGCGTTAGAAGGGGCGTGTCGAAATGAAAGATTTTGAAAAGCAATGATTTTGCTAAATTATTTCAACTTATTTATTTCAATAATATTAATTTGTTACATATGAGAGTCAACTAATGACTTATCTTTGGTGGTTTGTTTTAAGCAAATTAATTAATAATATGTTAGACACCATGCATTAAATCAGATATGTAATTTATAAGTGATGCAGGTTTATTCACTGGTACAACAGAAAATGAGCTTTTGCCATCATTCATTGCGTAATTGTTTAAGTTTGGTTTCTTCCGTATTTTGTTTCCCACATAAATGCGTGACATGTCGTAGTAACGAATGCCCGACTTGGAGGTACAAGCTTCCTACGTGCACTTGAATGCAGCATAAGTCAAAAGTTTGGGAGCTTCTATTACTCTCATCTTGAAGTGAACTCATTAATATGGTCATGGGTCTATGAAACGTGCATACCCAATCTGACAGCAGTCTCATTATGATGCATGAAGTGACAATGTGTGAATAGGCCGATAGGCAGGGCAGAGAAAAGAGCGGAGAGTTTCACCTGTAGACACTGGTGTCAAAAGGTCCCCTGATGTGACTGTGGAGGAGTAGCAAAGCCAGACAGTCCCTCAGTCACCTCACTACACAGCCCTGATGCATGTGGTCTGCATTAGAGATTTATGCTAATTAAAACAAATGACTGCGGGAGAAACTCACTTTAAAGGCATGCTCGAGTCGTGTGTGTATAATGCACATTGTTAAGGTAACATGAGTACTTGTTTAAAAAGGCATGAGTTGTTGGAAACAGCCATTATTTGTAAATCTAAGATGATCTTCTGGTAATATATTGTGCTAATAAGTAGGTCACTGACTGGCTTGTTGCAGAGAAGAATGCAGATCAGCGACTGAGAGGTTTGAAGTTCATTTATAGAAACAGAAAACAGCTCTGTCACCTCATTCCTATCATACGGGTGGGCCCCTTTATATGTGGGGGGTCCCATCAACGTGCTGGAGGATCCTGCATATGCACCACACACACTTGTTTGGAGATAAGAAAAAGTGACACTAAAGTCGAAGTGAAATCCTGATCTCAGGGCAGGAAATGACAACATCCTAACTGCTGTTGAAATAAAAATAAAAAAATCCCCCTACCCTTGAGAATATGACACAGCACTGCATAACATCATCTCCACAAAATACAACATCTCTATAACATCATTATCATGATTGTATTGATAATGTAACCTGATCTGATGGGTAAAACGTGACTCTAGATACATTTCTGCAATATTCAATATGTTGCAGGTACAATTTGTTGCAGTTTCCAGGTGAAATGTCTACCTATAGCACTAAAAGTGATAAAACTTTTATTCTCATTAATAAAAAAAAAAATAATAAAAAAATCACCAAACATATTTAAAATCAATACAAATTGGCATCTGTTTAAATTTCAGCAATGCACATTTTTTTCCTGAGCTAAACCCCTAATCTAACCCCTACCTGGATTTTAATTTTAAAGATTCAAAATCTCAGAAGACCACAGCATTTTCTGATTTTTGTAATCTGAATAAGCTCATATTTATAATATGCTTAACAGCATCTAAACAACAATTTGAACAAGATACTGTGGGTCTGGAACTCTTTGTCATCTTCTACTCACTATGTATGTATCCTCAGGCTGGCCTTTTCCATACAATAAAAGTGAATTTGACCTTGGGCTATCAGGCTAAAAAAACACAACAAAAGTCATACGTTTTCTTTTCATACACGTTGATTTTAAATTGTGTTGGTTGGTTGACTTGCCTCAATAGGAGTAAAAGTTGTACTACTTTTAGTGTCACTACTAATAGTTTCAACTGAAAACTGCACTGAATTTTACAATTGCAATTGCAGAACTGTATGTAAAGACACGTTTTTCCCATGAGACCAGATGTCTGTGGTAATGGGTTGCTTTTATCCTGCCGACAGTGATCAACTAACAGTTCATCACCAGGAAATCAAATAAACATGACTTCCCTGGCTGATTCCTGATCCCTGCTATCTGATTTCACTGTAAAGTACTCAGTGCACACCAAAGTGTAACTTACAGTAATGCGAGAAGCCTCTCAACAGCCGATCTCCTTAAACAGTGAACACCACCTGCTCCCCAACAAAAAGGGGAAGCAAGATGAATGTCCAGAACATCTATGAGATCCAGAATGTATTTATAATATAAAATATTTGCCAATAAGCTAAATGTAATTAGCTTACAGTTTAAGTAGACCAGAGGTGTGCATGCCATCTGGTCCACAGCACCAGAAAGAAGACTTAGAAAGGGTCCATTAACAATAGCTACTTTAAACGTTAACAATAATGATGCATGGATTAAACAGCGGCACAGTTGCACTCCTGAACAAAATATTATATGAACTGCCCTCATGAACACCTTATGAAATACATGGTTAGAAATTGCTGTAAATTTATGAGAAGATTTCACAGCAAAAGTACTGTAATGAACTTTTACAGTATTTTGCAGTATTAAGCAATGCATTGTGGGACAGGTGGCATAAAGATGCAATCTCCAGTATTTTACTGTTTTTTTATTATATATATTTAAAAAGTACACTAAGCAATTCACCGTTATTGATTTTTATGGTGGAGAAAGAGAAACATCTTTTTCTCATCATACATTAATTAATGCTAAAATATTTATTTACCTTACCAATCACATTTGTTACGGTTCAAGGCAAGGAGGAGGCGGGAACCAGCTGAACAGTCAATGTAAAGTTTAATCAGAAACTTAACTTAAAACAAACATAAACAAACACAGACACACATGCAACACGGCCACGTGCGTCTCTCTCTCTCAAATCGGCACCGGTTGCCCCTTATCTCGCTCTCCCGCTGATCAGCTGATTCAGCGCCGGCCGTGCTCCATCACGGAGCACAACATTATACACAATTCAGTTTTAACATTCCTGTAGTGTAATACAGTCATTTAAATATTTCACATATGTCAGTTGTAAATAATAGTACAATTTTTACACTTAATAACAGCGTAATACAGCACTGTGGCAGCAATGGAGTCATTCAGGTTCCTGGGCACTACCATCTCACAGGACCTGAAGAGGGAGACACACATTGACTCCATTGTGAAAAAGGCCCAGCAGAGGTTGTACTTCCTTTGCCAGCTGAGGAAGTTCAACCTGCCATAGGCGCTGCTGATACAGTTCTACTCAGCGGTCATTGAGTCTGTCCTCTGCACTTCAATAACTGTTTGGTTTGGTTCAGCTATGAAATCAGACATCAGAAGACTACAAAGGACAGTTCGGACTGCTGAGAGGACTATTGGTTGCCCCCATTATTTTTTATTTTTTATTATTATCTATGTCTTGCTGCTGTTTTTGTATTGTTTCTATATTGTTGTACACTGGAAGCTCCTGTCACCAAGACAAATTCCTTGTATGTGTAAAAATACTTGGCAATAATGCTGATGCTGATTCTGATTCTGATTCTAATATCAGTTTTTCTGTTAATCAAGAGTCAAGACACCTGAAATAAAAATAAAAAAAATCTGTAGAGGGCGCACCAACCAAACATATACTGCTGCATAGAGAAGGGTCTGTCGAGACTACTACAAGGCACACCCACTACAAGTTATGCCTACCCTTCAAATAACCAGCGAAATGCTGAAGTCTTGTTATTGTTGGATGTACCATTCATTCACTGTGTTTGCTGTTTATTTTGAGTCCCACAGCAAACCTACACTTATCCCTACCCCTACCCCTAAACCTAACCCTAACCAAATGATTCAATAGTCCATAATTTAAAAGTTGAATTGGATACAATCATACCGCCGTATCACTAGGTGGCAACAGTGAGGAGAAATGCGATGAAAATGAAACTTTCGTGTTAAATTTTACTTTTGCAACTGTAAAATCAACTTTTGGTTGTTTTTTAAATTTTGCCTCAATTGGAAAATTGACAGTTTTGATATGGCAACAAGCAAACAAATGAAGTTTCATCTTATCATTGTGTGTCGAAACATTTAAACCATGTGCAGGGCTGTATTAAGGTGCTCTGGGGCCCCGGGGCTTAACGTTTCACTGGGCCTCTGTCAGCCGTCGGGGGGTAACGTTTGCACTCAGTCACCATGCGCTACACGAATGGATTTAACCATTGCACATCTTCTTTGTGTTTACATCAGAGTCTCCCGCTGAATGAGTTTTCATGCGCGCCTTCCCAACAATGTTGATGTGCTTTAATATGGCCCTGATCATGTGTGTTACAACTAGCCCCACATTAGTTAGTGCCCCGCTCTCCCCTACTGGTGTCTGTGCTACCACTAATTTACTGTAAATTAACAGGTACTTTTTTACAGTGCACCTAGAGCCAATTTCATTCAACTAAGCTAAATTTTGTTATTAAGTGTGTGAGTTCTGTGCCACTAGCAACAAAAAACACAATTGCAAAAAAAAAAAAAAAAGTGTTTGGTTTCCCAAACACTCAACCACTCCAACCACTCCTTCTGCCCTACCATCCATCATCCATGGTTCAGAAAAAACAAGTAGTCCCATCCCAAACTCATGCTATTTGTAGAGCCAAAATTCATGTTGGACTGCTCAAAATAAACAGAACAATTAAAAAAAATTCACAAAGTGTTTAGGAGCCATTCACACTGAATGTGTTTTTGCATCCATCTGTGCTGTTTTCTAATTGTTTTTTCTATGTACACATGCACTAGAAGGGCATCTTTGACCATTGCATCACATCTTGTCTCGTACAGGAGTGCCATGGCATGTTAAGGTACAAGAACGTCAGCTTTTAAAAACTCATGACACCTACATTCCATTCTTTGCGTGCCATCTATCTTTTTACCGCAAGGATGAGTTCTGTGTGAACAGCACCTTACACTCTTAGGAGATCAGCCTAAACATTATTTACAGTACTGTCTCTGCACATACACACTTCATCTGAATGAATCTAACTAAACTGGTTTAACCAATAATTAGATCCACAAGTAAATCAGGTCAGCTGCCCTGACAATACAATTTTTCATACAGATGCTACCAAAAGCTTAAAAAATACTTTGATCTTTGATATCTGTTCCCCTTTAGCCATTCATCAATCCAAGCTGCCTCATAAAACCCTCACATGCATACAGGACAGCAATTAACATTCTTGAAACTGATACAGCCCCAGGGACCACAGGGTCAATCAATGCATGTGGAACACACAAAAGCTAGCAGTTTCGCCTTGAAATGGTTTTCTTCGAGAGAGAGAGAGAGAAAGAGAGAGAGAGAGAGAGAGAGAGAGTGAAACTTGCACACACTCCCAAATTCGTGCTCCAGTCAAAGGCTGAAGTCATCAGACAAGGGTGTCTCTGGAAATCTGTAGCTGTGTTTAAAGCCGCACCCCTGGCATTCTGTCTATACAAGTTTAACACACACCACCCCAAAAATAAAGAATTGTTATGGAGGGGATTTTCTAATACTCTCCCTCTCTTCACCCTCAAAGCAAATGCAGCACGCTCTGCGGAATCCAGTCGCCCACGCACTCAGTCAGGACACTTGATTCCAATTAGATATTTTCTTTACATTCTTGTTCTAGCCTGTCTGGGCCTCTAGACTCCAGCCCTCCCTCGTTTTTTTCTGCACTCACATACACAGCCTCCCTCCCACTTTCCAGACCTTTTCTTTCTCTCTCTGTTTCTTTCGTCCTCCCTTCTTCCCCTCTCTCTCATTGATGGCATCATTGTCCAGATTAATCAACTATTCATTCCAGCTTACATTTACCCTGCAAGAACACGGTTACGTATGTGTACAAGACTGAATGTGGGTTTGTGAGTCCTCAACTTTACAGGAAACCAAACAGCTCTCCCATAGATCAACCAATTGACTCCATTATTACATTTGACAAAGGAAGGGAAGGGAAGAATTCATGTGCTCCCTCCGGGCCATAAAAGAAGAGCAGTAAACATCTTAGAAAAACAACTTGGAATTGTTTCTTTGATAATAATACAGTATAAGAGGGCAGCTTTCCTTCCCCGTGGTGAGGATATTTATTAGTTTAGTTGAAAGAGGATCTTTGTCTGTGGTCACAATTCCCTTACAGTGACAGCATGGGCACTGAAGACATACAACACTTTTATAAAGAATGTGAAAAGCATCTAATTACACATCCATACACTAATTACTGTAATTAAAACATTTAACCAGCCTTTGGAATTCATTTCTCATTATCTTGTTTGTTCTTTTCTTTCTCAGGACTGCAATCTGAAGGCATATTTGTGACCCTGAAAGTATGAGAAAGAAAATTAAAGTGCTAACAGGGCAAAATTAGAGTCACACAGTCTTGGTGTATAAAGAATACATTAATGTTGTCAGTTCAGTTGGTTAACTAATTACTAGTATATTAGCTTATTATATAGCTGTGGGAGGAATTCATTTAGGATAAATTGCGGCTACTGATATTTGTTATTTGCATGTGTTGTCCGTGTTGTTTTAGTACTTGATTCACTAAAGGAATTTTGCTAATTATGTAACAGCACAAACACCCCCCAAAGTTTTGCTGTACGCAACTTGTACGGGACAATTGCAGGCAGGTTCTGAATGCTAGGTTGTTGAGGATGCAGCAGACTATCTATAGCTGGACTATCTACCTAGCATACTTTACTAGGATAGCTTTGTTCCTTCATTACAGTCAGCTCTTCAAAGGGATCATAATATGAGGAATTACATTTTCCTTGATCTTTTGACATGCAGGATTTCATTTTACTATAAAAACATACTGTACATTTCAGAATTCAAAAATTCTTTATCTCAGCATAAAGAGCTTTTGTTGAAACCAAGCTGCCAAAATGACTCGTTCTCTACTTCCTCCACAATGTGATGTCACATTGTGGTAGACATTTGCATCTGACCGCTTCCACAACAACACATCAACACTTTACCTTTTCACTTCTGTAGCCCCGCCCAGTTTGTGGTGAGCAGATGGTAAGGGGAGAGCAAGTCAGTCAAGAGCAGAGAGCCAATCATAACAGCAGGTGTCTACTGTCAAGTCTTAAAGGAGAAGCAGCACCAAAACCGAGCATTTGTGACAGAGGTTCAGAATGAGGGTGGAAAATGATTATGTTTTACAAATATATGACTTTTATGAATTAATCGCACAGTTTTCTGTAATTAATCGTAGTGT
The DNA here is from genome assembly GCF_019703515.2 of Myxocyprinus asiaticus. Taxonomy (NCBI): domain Eukaryota; kingdom Metazoa; phylum Chordata; class Actinopteri; order Cypriniformes; family Catostomidae; genus Myxocyprinus; species Myxocyprinus asiaticus. The sequence goes on from NC_059366.1 coordinate 34,775,954, forward strand.
TGGGTTTGAGTCCCCCTTAGTCGAGTCCGAGTCAAGTCCAAGTCTTTAAACAATCGAGTCTGAGTCCAAAAGGGGCCGAGTCAGACTCAAGACTGTGTCCATAACAGGCTGAGTCCGAGCCAAGTCTGAGTCCGAATGAATCGGTTCATTAATCTGAATTCAAATTGTAACTCAACATCAATATTTTAAGCAGTGGCGAATTCTCAGGGCCAGCAAAGCCTTCTCTGCTGGCCTAACATGCCAAATAAATAAATATTTTTCATCCTTTCATTCTCAATCACCTTTTTGCCTATGTATTTTTAATCACTTTCCACTCTTAATCTACAAACAAATAGATAAAAATGAAAAGTTTATCCAGTCAGAATTTATTCCTTGATGCTTACAAGTGAAGCGTGACAGCTGTTTCACAAATCACATGCCCGAAGCCCGAAGCAGCGTGTGAGTCTGAGCTCCACCCCCTCCGGCCTTCAGAATTTCCACAGAATCCCTCAACAGTGTAAGTGAATAGGCATCCAAAGTCAGATTGTCAGATTCATCAGCCAATCAGATTTATTTATTTGTTCTTGGTGGGTGTGATCTTTAGGATATGTCCCGGTCGAGGCCTTCTAGCTGGCCTTGAGTGACACTATCACGCTTTAAGTGATGTACGTAATTTGAAAGCGAAGAGTGCGAGATCGTCATCACTGCCACTATCGCCATTGAGAAAGAGATCCTTATGGATTTAAAAACACGAGATGTTCTGCATGACCATGTGATTGCTTAATTTATTAAACAGGAAAGGAGGACTGATTTTCACTTCAAGTAAATTGGTTAAGTGCTTTCTGCATTGTTATAGCAACCTCAGGAGTTTTCCAAGTGTAAATTAGGCTGCTTGAGCATTCAGTGTCGGATCAAGTTTTGAAAAGTAGTGCTGTGTACCATTCAACTTGGAAAGTCAGATTTTACAACTTCCTACTAGGAAAAGTGCAATGGAATGCATCTCGAAGTCAGAATTACTTGTAGGCTCATGCAGAAATTCTCAACTCGATTTCGCTGAGATGCAGGGGCATGATGTCACACAAACATGGAGATATACAAAGTAAGTGATAAACATTCACTTTATTAAGTAATATTGATAAATGAGTTTGTTTCCACATTACATGATATTAAAGCTTGTTTAACAAACGCCTACAGAAACAGGTGTATAAAACATTATAATCTCTTTTGATAATCGTACACCTGAAGCACAAATGCTAGCGCTGCAGCATTGTTTATCAGTTGGGTTGCTAGGAGACATCTCTAATGAGAGTCAAACCCCTGCTAAGCTGACGGGAGCGTTGCAGTTTTGTTTCCTTAAACGTCATCTTATCGGGTAATATCGGGGAATGGAATGCGTTTATGGTCGGAAATATCAAGTAGGAATATCCCACATCCAACTTGAATGGAATGCAGCATAACCGTGTACCCTGATGAAACAAAATTTATTGCAACCAACATTTAAATCGTAAATATTATAAGATAGTTTTTTCCAGGTATTATAGACCTCCTTGGTAGTTTCATATGAAAAATTATGATTTTTTCACAAAACAGTCATGCTGCAGTTAAAATGAGGCTTGCTTGAGCATTAAGTTTCATTTCAAATTCTGGCTTTAGTGTGTGGACATGTTTTTAAAATGTCAATTGGTATTACTAGTTAGCTGCCACGTAATGTCTTATTCACTGTGAAACTGTGTTTTCTTAATGGCATGAATCACACTGAAGGCCTAGACTTAAAATGCATGGCCCGTGGCTGATTTTAAAATTATTTTAACTTTCACAACTAAGAAAAACAATTGTCAATATAAATGTAACAAAAACACCTCTGTTGCATTTCATATATATAATTTATGATTAGTTTCCAGCTGAACAAATTTCAAAGTGGTTTCAGAATGAAAGCATATGCTTTAGGTGTATGAAGACAAAACTGTCTTTCAACACACTTCTTATTGCGTTCTGTTGACATTTCAGTTATTTGATGCTTTTTCCCCTTCACTCAAACGTGAAAGCTGCATTAGTCATTAAAACCAGAGTTATTATTTATTTTATTTTTTTATTTTTTATTTCTATCTGCTGACTGGTTTGGGAAAATAATGAGTCAATGCAGTAGTAATTAGCACTCTCTGAGAAGTTACATCTCATGACTTGACTGCAAATGCTACATCCGAAAACACCAGTAAAGCCCACTGCTAATATTAGGGCCATTTACCACAGACATGACTGTTAATTCGCAGAAAACATGGGGCAATTCTACGCACTGCTTGTGCACCTAAAACCTTGATGCGTCAGTGTGTTATCATTTTAAAAAAATAAGAGATATCATAAAAATGTATTTAGTACTACCTTGAAGAAGCTATTTGACAACATACTCTCATACTGTATATTCCACAAGACAAAAATAGTAACTGAATTTAAACAAATGATCTGGTTAAAAAATTTACATTCCCTTGGTTCTAAAAGGATTAGTTCACCCAAAAATTAAAATTCAGTCATTGTTTACTCACCCTTGTGTTGTTATAACACCATATGATTTTCTTTCTTTTTTAACACAAAGGGAGAAATTGTGAAGGAAAAAAAATTGTGCTCAGTGATGTCACAGAGTGGCAGTTTATGGTGACCACTTCTTCAAGTTTCAAAAGGACACAAAAGTATAATTCAGAAGTCTAATAAATTGTTGTATGCGACTCATGTCTTGTTCTGAAGGAATATGATAAGGTTTGGTAAGAAACGAACCGAAATCTGATGTATTTTTAAGTGAAAATCTTCACCGACCATTGATTTCCTGTGCACGTTCATGAGACAGACTGCATGCGAGCTTTAGAGCAAACGCTTTAATATGGTGTGATGCTTTCACTATGATTAATGACTGTTTGTGTAATAATTGTTCATGAGTCCCTACTTTGTCCTGAGCTGTGAAGCTGCCCACTTTTCTTAAGAAAAATACTGTACATTCTTTGGTTTCCTAGCATCTTCTGCACATTTGAGTTCTTCCTAACAGTGGCTAAATTATATAGACATCCGGCTTTTGACACTTAGGACAAATGATGGACACAAACACAACTATTAAAAAAGGTGCAAACATTCACTGATACTCAAGAAGGCAATACAAGAACCAAGGGGTTGCAAACTTTTGAACAGGATGATTTGTGTAAATTACAGTACATTTTGTGTAATGTAGCTTTTGAAGGGCAGTACTACATAACATATTTAATCTTTTATCTCTTATATTTGCATACATTCTGAAAGGGGTGTGAAAACGAATAGGCCTAAAACAAAAGTGGTATGAAAACTTCTGCAATATATAGTTTGTGAAAATTTATATTTTATTTTATATTTTGTTTTTCACTGTTTAACGCATGACGTCACTGCCATGGCAACCAGATGCATTTCAGCTGATTTGCTGAGGACTAGAATGAATGTAGGCCTATCGTCAAATCAACGTGCGATACAACAAAATGGATTTTCTTCTCTGCAAATGATACCGGAGACAATAGCGAAAAGGACAATGAGGAGATTTAATTTAAGAAGAAAAAAATCAGTGACCCTACCAAAAACCGGGAATGTCCTGTGTAATAATCCCGGATGTCCGGTCACCCGATATATATAATTAAATTATAAACAAAACATCTCGCTGCCCAAAATAACTTCATATTTCATTGTGCATTTTACTGTGGAAAAAAACATACTTTAAGCAGCTCGTCACTGTTTTTAAAATAGAAAAACAATAAATAGGCGTGTTTATCTGTTTTTCAGAGTTGCAATCTGCTATAGCAATAACATTTTTTTTCCCTGACTATTTAAAAAGTTACAGTTAATTCATCAAGGACCAGTTTAAGCTGACAACAATTTGTGGACCACAAGAGAATACAGATGCCTACATGTGTGGATACATTTTGCCTAAAAAGACTTAATAGCCCATTATTAATAATATTTTTCTTAATTTTTATTTTTATATGTTGTTTAAGTAAACTGTGATAGACATGATGTAGGTGACTTGACTTAATGAAGTTCTTTACCATGACGAAACCACGATGCGATCACCGTCTTGGCTGCACAAACGCCACATGCAATTTTACCAGTTGCCAGGTCACGTGCCATGCGAAACTGCCTTGTAGTTTCTAGTAAATTGGCTACATACCTGTCTTTATGTGTTCGTCATTCCAGTCACCTCGGTTATCGTAAATTATACAGCAGTCTCCGTAGTAACATTCAAGCATATTGGTTGACTGAGTGTGCCGCTCTGCAGGTGTGTTTGCTCAACACGGTGAAACAAACTCTGGCTATGTCTACGACATCAGGGGGTGCTATAACTGCTTGCAGACAGAGTGTCCATTTATTTCTGTTTTGTTATTTTTATTTATTTGTTTTGTTCATTGCATCACAAATCAAATGCCACGGACTCTGAAAAAAATTCAGAGTCCCAAAGGCTCGAGTCCGAGACAAGTCCGAGTAAAAATGAATCCCAGTCTGTGACAAGTCCAAGTCCACAAGTGACTCGGACTCGAGTTCGAACTCGAGGACCCCAACTCTAATTAATCACAATTAATCTTGGTGCATAGTACATTAAAACAAACATTAATAGAATCATAAATATGTTTAATTTATATTTTGTCTTAAAGAACTTGCACGAAATTAGTTAGTTATCATTTATTTTCATTATTTAAATATTTACGTTAAAATGTTCAGTTCTTTTGCAAATAACAGTTAATTAGACACATTTTTACAGGTTTAAATCTTTAATGCAAGTGTACTGTACAGTATGTATACATGCCATAAAATCAGAAGACATGCTGTTATTAAAAGTTGGGCAAAATCTTCTTCTGTTTTTCAGACTTTTTTTAAATAGGATCAAATGGGCAGATTCAATTTATTTCAAGCTTTATTGGCAAGATAAAACTTAAGTGTACATTGTCAATGCATTATTAGCCACTATACATACAAATATAAATTGAATGCTGACGTTTAATTTGCTAAAGTTTAAAATCTCAGGCTATCGCCAACATGCTGGGTCTCTGTCACGCGATTTCTTTTTTGACACTGGTTCAGATGACAGTCACCATACGTGTCCACTGATGCGTTAAGCGAAGCTGAGCGCGTTTTAAATTTATTCCAATGAGAGCTGAGCGCCATGCTCACAAGGTTTTTTCTTATTGGAATTAATTAAAAACACATGCTTAGCTTCGCTTACCATGCACCAGTGGACACGTAAGGTCAGTGAACAACTTCAGGTGATGCGAAGAGATACAGTTGCTAGCCCGTATCTTAACTGACTCACCAGACTGCGGGTGAAGTCTCCATTCTCTGTACAGTAAGCCAGAGACATGCATCACTTGTAATGGAGAAGCATGCACTGCTCCACCTAATCAGTTTCTGTCCTAGAATTTGCAGTGAGTCGAGCGTGTACTCCAATTTTAGCAACAAGAAGAGGGGAAAGGCTTAAAAACTGCATTAATTGTAATGCAAAACTGCATTTTTTTATAATTTTTTTTATTTATTTATTTACGTGTTAAACTGTCAACTCTTAATCACATTAATTAATCCCATCCTACTAATATTATAGGTGGGCCTCAAGGAACATATTCAAATATTAAAAAGGCGTGTTATGACCCCTTTTAAAATGTAGAAAGTGCGCTCAATCACACTGTGCATCTGGATTGTCAGGTGTATTTTGTTGGTTCATGTTTTTCATGTTTTTCATTTTGAAATTCTAGTTCCCGTTTCATGTCATGTGGTTCCCTTGTCATGTGATTTCATGTTTCCCTCCATGTTCATGTGTCTTGTTTTAATTGGTTGATTGTCTTGTTATCTTGTTTAGAGTTCTTTGTGTTTATTGGTTATCTTTGTCATGTGTTCTCCCATGTCATGTATTTAACCCTCATGTTTTCCATGGTCTAGCATCAGGTATTGATGTTTGTGAATGTAACTTTGGTTGTCATGTCATAGTCATGTAATAGTCATGTCATAGTCATGTCATAGTCAAGTCATAGTCAAGCAATAGTCAAGTTTATGTGTTAGTTTGTAGTTAGGGTTTCTGGATATCACGGTTGGAATAAATTTGCACTTGGGTTCTTCACATCATCTCGTCTACATCGTCTTTGCCAGTGCCAGCAACATCATTACAGACATTATAGAATGTTACATGGATAGGTTATAATGCTCTTTTTTCATTATCTGATAAATTACTGCTGCCATGATCAACAGAAAACGTGCACAAACATGCTTACCGCAACATTCCATAGCAAGTGAATTATGTTGACTTTTGTTAATAAGGCTCAATCGATTCACCTTGCGTGCTACAGAAACTAGTGTCATCACTTTTCCCCTCAGCTGCCATATTTGTGACCATCAGCAGGAGGAAACAATGGTGGTGAATGGAAAAACACCAGAAAAACAATATCAAGAAAAACATCAAAAATTGCTTTTGATCCATGCCAAGCCCTAGGAAAAGTTCATACAGATCTGAAGATGGCACAAATATTGCCAAATTGAACTTTTGCAGACATTTAAAGATATTTTATCCACGATCCATCTCTGTACACTGGTGGGTCTGATGTGTGACCAGCGAATACACACGCCCACCGGTACATCACCGTAAACATCTCTCATTCAGAAGTTACAAATATTTTTGTGTTGTTTTCTGGTCTGATTAAAAAACTTTTGTGATGAACCTGTCTGTATGAATGTAGGAGCTTATTTTAACTCCTGAAGAAGGTTTTTGTCGCATCTCACAACGTAGCATATTGAAGGTATAAGGAATATTGGTCTTAGACATGGCGGCACGGTCATACATTGACATCACATGATATTGATTGATATCAAAGTGTAATTAACTAGAGAAGTGGGTTTACAGGTTGTAGAGTTGTCAAAAGTTATCATGAGTATTTTAAAGTGTTCAGGGGATGTCATGACAGCTGAAAGTAGAGGGGAGTGATTTTAAAACAAGAGTACAGTAGTACTTCATTCATAAATCCACATGATCCCACCTTCATGCTGTGGATGAACTAATATGCCTCTATGCTCATGAAACTCCAAGAGACAACAGAAAGACATTAAAAATATCTCCGTAATACACCTCTGACCATCTTCTCATGTCATTCACCCATTGCGTTATATTTAAGGTGAGCAGATTTTTTGAGTGTTAAACCAGGATGGGGAAGGGATGCCACTACTGTATATTTAAACACAGACACATGAAAGTGTATGTTTTATTTTATATTCCTTTTATAACAATTTTAATCACATTTAAGACTTTTAAAAATGTGGGATGACAAATAAATGTAAAATAATACAAATGTAATTTCTTTAATTTTATGAACTTTCATGTGAAATAATACGAGCTGTCACTGTTTGAAATTCAACTTAAGCTACACATTTTAACACAAATTATTATGTTGAAACCAAATAATTATGCAGAATTACACGTACACGTATAAATCATTGAAAAGTGCAGTGTGTCAGCTGTTCACATGTGATCTGCCCGGTCCAGTTTACAGTGGAAACAAAACTCCTCACCAGCATTTTAACATAGTAAAAGGATTGGTGTAGACTCACACCATCAACTCTTGCTGAAAAATACTTTCTGTGCTCCCACATGTAATCCATTTTGATCAACTCTTCTCAATAGCTTCAATGCAAACCGGAAGTTAAGAGATAAAACACGGAAACGTGGTGCGCTGAAAAGAGGCAGGGCTGAATAAGGTGAATAACAATTCTAATTTACATACTGTACGAACTGAATTACAATGACTTACAATTAAATACTCATGGCACAGCACTATACCGTTGCAAACAAGGTCTGGTTCAACTGATTTATGGGTTGTTAGTGAATAAGAGTGAGGATTTTGTGCTGATATACCATACACAAATGTGGTGCAATATTTTAGTGAATTTGCCTGTGAGTTTATTTATCCTATATAAGTGCATCCAAGTGCATGCAATTGCACTCATGTATTCTCACAATGAAGAATGCTGTCACACCGGTTTCTCTGATGATCTGGATCAGTACAATCCCGTCTGTGTTCCAAAAAAACATTGTCCTCTCACGAACTGGGATGCCTGGAATGTCTGTCCATCTATTTAGAACACAAGAGTGCAATGACGACTTGAGAGTAGAAGGAGCAGCAGGAAGGAATGGAAATTGGGGACAAATGAAGGGCAGAGATTTTTTATTGCCATCTCTTTAAACCACATACATGATGAAGCATCTTCGGTTGTTCTTCCTCAGTCTCTCTGTGTGATTTAATAGACACTAATGTCTTGAGCTTTTCTAACACAACCCCAATAAATAAGCACATAAAGAGTTTGTTGTTAGAGCCAGTATATTTAACCTCCAGATTGCTAGTACAGATATTAGAATGGCATTCACACAGTCAGGGTTTGGGATTGACAACTGTATTTAATTAGATGTGATTAAATTGGCACGATTATTGTAGGTAAATACAACAGCTTACAGGAGTGATTCGGATCCAGTCTGTATGAACAAATAACCGAAGTCAAGCCCCTTTTTCTATTTTCGCTATAGCCTGAATAATGCCTGTAAAAATGACTATAGTGACTGAAGCAAATATCAAAGATGGCGACTTCCGTTTCACATTAACATTTTTGTTCTGTTTTGCAAAGGAAACATTTTGAAATGTTCCCAGCACACTCACAAAAACACATACACACATGCAATCTCATTTTTCCAACCCTGAATGAATTTGTCAAGTCAGTTTTAAGCAGCTTCCTGTGAGCAATGATGTCCATTCTTATGGTCAATCAGAGCAGATTAACAGCATCTGTATTGATGACTAAGTGGAGGTCATATCACCGGTAGAGCATATATGTGATTAGGTAACTGTGGACAGCTGGGCTTGTATTGACTATCTATAGGTCATCCATCTCAAGGGGCTATAAGAAGAGCTCTGATGAGGCAGATGGTTCATGCTCTGACAAACCCGTAATTTGAGGGCTAAGTTTCACCACTGCTACTGTATATCTTTGATATCATTCTTGCACACGTGCCCCATCAGATCTATTAACCAAGTGCCTTTTGAATGTAACCTTTAGAAACATATTTTTATCTTTGATAATTAAGTTACATGATTGTAGGTAAAAAGAAAGTGTTTGTCTACAACGCTATGGCAGAAATTCACACGTCTAAATCTGTCAGATCGAGTCACTTTAATCTCCTGAGATACGAGCGTGACTGCTGTGCACATTTTCCATTTCCCTTTTTGATATGTAATGAGTAGCACCTAATAAAAATGCAAAGTTTATAGATCTATAGCAAATAGTTTTCCTAAAAATGTGTCCTCATATGGGGACAGCTTGACTAAATTGTGAAATTTAAAATAATACCAAGTTAAAGTCAGATTTTTTTTTAATCAAATTTTTGATTATGTTTATTCATGTTTTTAGACATTACAGACATTACAGCTGATTCTCAGTAAAGCTGCTTTGGAACAATGTGTATTGGGAAAAGCACAAAAATAGGAAATATAGGAAAATAGGAAACATAGGAAAGCTATGGGATGCTCCCTTGCTCCCTATTTAGTTAATGACTTAACCAACAGCGTGCTGTCTCTCTGCACTGGTCTCAAAACAGTTCGAAATGCACCTTATTTTCATCCTAATTCCATATAAAGTATAACTCCATATTCTAATGAAAAACTAGCGCTATTGTCCACTTTAGTGGTAATTGTGTTTAACAGTGTGGCATTTCTTGTCTAGGCCACCGAGTGTGCTTGGACTTCCTCTGGTAACCCTTAAAAAAAAAAAAAAGTTATTGACACCCCTGGTTGCAGAAAGCATGTAAGGACCATGGTACTAGCAGAGAAAAACAGGTAAATCACTTCTGGTGACACATCACTGACAAACTGGGACACTGAGGGCATGTAGTAGAACTGCAAGGCTATAATGACTACATGACGTTTCAAATGGATTTGATCTGGAACTGGAGACATGAATCTTGAAGATCCAGTGGATCTCTTCTTCTTGCTCTACCAAAAAACGAACCCCCATTTTTAACAGACAGGGTCCAGATTGCTCCACCTCTCCCCTCTCTATGAGGAAAAGTTACTGCTCACCTGAGAAATAGTCATTCATCACAGCAGGGCTACAGAACAGACATATGTGCACAAACAAGCCCCCTCAGCCGTGAAGAGGGAACATTCAGTATGTTAAAAAAAAAAGTCATATTGCAGTCAGCAACCCCGACAATTCCATCTGACCCAGGGAGCCAGAGGCATCTGTACCGCCTTAATGTACTGAGCAGAAGGCTGGAGCTACCGGAGCTACACACGTTTAAAGCAGTGAAGGTAACCAAGAGGAGATATTGAAAACATAATTTTGGGTTTTACATGAATCTCTGTCAATTATATAATGGATATTATGCTCTGTTATTGTTCAACCCTGCTGAAAATAACCCTCAGCTTAAACCAGCCCCTTGGTTTGCTGGATTTTGCTGGTCTCCCAGCCTGGTCAGACTGGTCTGGTTTGCTGGTTTTAGAGGGGTTTTGGGCACTTTTCAGCAGGTCAGACTAGGAGACCAGCTAGACCACTTTAAACCAGCTTCAAAAAAGCCATAGATTCATATAAAACAAATTAGCCAAAAAGTGCCAAAATGATTCTGATGTAAAATATCAAGCGCCTTTAATAAGTTATGAGAGAGAACCCAGTGTTCTCACCTTGGAGTTCAAAGCAGCAGATGTGTCAGGCAGAACCAACCATCTGACGGGGGTCAAGGAAGGGGCCAGGGCTATCCCCCTACCTTCTAGCCAGTCAATCATTTAAGAAGGAAACTAGGATCGCCCTGGCACACACACACACACACACACACACACACATTCCCTGTCACTGGGAGTGTGGGTCACACCGTAGATGATTGACAGAAAACAAGGTCACTGAAGGGGAGGCCTGGAACCAAATAGAACACTTTTACAAGATGATGATATTGATGATATGATATTGATAAGCCACTAACAAATCTGTGCCTAAAGGATAGAGAAAAGCACTATTCCAAAACCTAGGAAACGTATTAAAGGGATAGTTCACCTAAAGAAACTTGTAATCATTTACTCACCCGCATTTTGTTTCAAACCTGTATGACTTTCAAAAATTAAACATGAAGTATTTTACCAAATATTTGTGTGTGCTATGTATTTTTTATGCTCATTAGAGTATCACACCATTAGAGGATTGCAAAATGTTAACAGGAAACTCTATTATAATCTCTTGTGCGGAGCGCTATTTGTGTCACGCAGAGTTGCTGCCTATGTAGAGCATTTCAAATCACTTAAGAGGTTCCATTTCGGTTAGAATGCTACCTTAGAAGGCACCTGTCTATGTAGGCAGTAGACAGCGAGCAGCTCACTTTGTTTTGGAACAGAGACAGAATCTTCAATCGATTTCCAGGAAGAAGCCTTTATACACAACAACTAACACATTTTATTTCTGCTGAGAGAGCCCTGCTTTTTCTTTTACAAAGAAAGATTGTGCCTCAATACCCAACAATCTCTGTCAGCATGTTATGGCCCCACTAATGCAACTGTATAAATTAAGATTATGAAAGAATTATTCTGCTCTGTCTGGCAATTAAAGACACTCATGTGTGGCTTTCCAGGGCAGGCAGCCAAGCTCTCGCCGCCACCAGTTCTGGCACTCTTTCATTCTGAGCGAGCGCCTATCTTTGTCCTCCCTAAAACATTTTAATCAGAGGGAAATTTGCGAAAGAGTCGCAGGAATCTGTTTGCACGTCAGGCAGTTTTTTGCAAGGCTGGGACCGAGGTCTTCCAAACATGTGATCAAGATGCTCCTATCTTGTTTCTTATCCAAGGAGATGTGCAGCAGACATTGCTGGAGTTTTGTCAGGGTTAAGTGCCTTGCTTTGAAGGGCACGGTTTTGAGAAGGTTAGTCTTCCATTCAGGAGTTGCTCCCTGAGCTCAAACCTGCACACATTATCAACCCAGATGACTAACCATTAGGTTATCATACCAATGTACCACTATCCTTTACTGTGCTTTTCATACCACAGTAAGAAAATATTCACATCACATCACAATGCTTATAGCCCTAACCCTACTTCCAAAGAAAGCATATCCATAGAATCTTATTTAAACCAAAAGACCATGTGAACATATCTTTTTCCTAATTCAGCAAACTCTTTAGTTGCATAAGAGACATGTGATCTTGCTACACATGCACAGGGAAGCATGGCAGTGCTGGTAAATGACAGATTCAATGTATATGTCTGAGGTTTGCCAAGTGGTGAGAGATACTGTGTCTGAAAGAGCACTCCACACCTCAGTGGGAAACACTAACTAATGTTTAATTCCTGGGTTTTGTGGGTCAGGGTCGTACCTCCCTGTAGGATCTGGCAGCTGGGGTTGGCAGCAGGCCAAAGGAAGGTGGTTTCAAAACTGGGGCCGCCACCAGGCTCACCACTTCAATCACATTCCACCAGCCGCTTAACGCCCCACGACAGCTGACATATACCATACTGCTCTCTGCTGCAGCGCTCGCTCCTGAGACTTACCTTTGACCCTTCTAATACCTGCAGTTCAGATATGACAGGTTTTCCGGGTCATTCTGCTGGGTTTAAAAAAAATACAGACTTTGCACTGTAAAAGTGATTCCTTAACTAAATAATGCTGACAAAATAACCAAATATTTTCTTGGCTATTGTAGCTTTTTGTTTGAATATTTTACTGTATTATTCACAGCTTTCCTTACCAACCACTGGGCGCTGCCATGATGACTCTGATTGCCGTTGGACTGTTTTCTGTTCCAGATCTCCATAAGAAGCAATGTAAAAACTACAGAAACGGGAGATCCAGACAGAGAACAACCACCAATATGTTAGTTGGAGTTAAAATTAGATCTGACTCAACTTGGGCAGTTGTTGGCTTTCATTACAACTCAAAGAAGTTGTAATGAAACCTCAGCCTTATCCTTTATATCATCTGCCTATTCCTTAAAAAATGACAGGTGAGGCACTGTCAAAAGAGACTGTAAAGTATCGGGACTATTTTTACAAATTTAATATGCTAAATATCACATTATCTGCGAAGAACATATGCCGATGCGAGGAAAATGCAAACTCTTTGACTTTTTTTCTAGAAAACTTTTTTTCTGTGAAAGTTCTAAGAACAATTACTTTTTTTAATAGTGTGGGTTCAAGGCTTCACTGAGCCAAGATCAGGGTATTTAAGTGCTTAGCTGTCAGATCTGGAAAACTCATAGGTCTTCACTGGCTTAACAAGGCCTAGCATGTACTGTAACACAGAAAACTTTCCTTCTGAGCTCTTGTGTTTAAAAATACTCTATTTCACAACCCTCCAGTGTGTTGGACTGAGGTACTGGACTACATTTTCCTCCCATCTGCAAACTTAAGCATTCTTTCGGCTTACGTTAAAACTTAAATGTGCATATGTGAAGTAAATCCGCTATGTTACTCTGACAGGCCAGATCCCTGACATTACTCTCAGTTATTTCAGCATTAAACAAAGAGGATAAGAGCTCCAACTGTGCTCTTCAGTATCTTAGGAGAGATTCCCTGTATGCATTCCTTGTAAAGCTGAGCAAAACTCAGCAGGAGGGAATACACAGAAGCCAACTGTACGAAAAAAAATATTCCCTGACAGAGGAACTCATAGCCAACAGACGTTATTAACCTTTGTTACAGAAAATTGTGATCTGGCACACTGAGTTCCAGCACACTCCCTTCAAACAGCAATCCATCTGGACAAAAATGACTGAACTGGAGATGCTCTTAAAAGAAAACTATTCAGCTTAACACTAGCTTGTCCTCATGCTTAAGAGAACATGCAATCACTTTCAATGCAATCTTAAACTCCCAATGAGATTTATATGCATGACTTGGCATCAGGACATATATTTTACAGTTTTGGATGAGGATGGTCTGAGATGCAAATTTAGGGCATTGGCAATTGAAAAAATAAAAATAAAAATCATTATCGATATGAAAAGTTTGCCATTTGAATGAGTACCAAACCATATGCTGGCCATCAAGTGTTGTTGTTTATCATCGCTGGCTTTTCCAAGTGGCTGATGCTTCTTTAAACTCTTTGGCAGCTTATGGAGCATCTTTGAAACACATCTGTATCTTCACTTGCATATGAAATACTGCATAAAATTGTCAATAGACCCCAGATATTTCTGATGGTATAACTATAAAAGCTGCAATGCCAACATGCGGTTCATATTTTACAAGGCCATTGTTGTGGTTGGTCCTTTACCTTTGGGTGTTACTATCATGCACATGGCACCAACAAAGTTGCAAGACAGCTCCAATCCAAGATTTACAAACAGTACATCTTCAAAATTACTCTACAACTTACTATACTTAAACTGTGCAGCTTCAGCCTACATGTGCCTACATACTTAAGAATGTTCTGATGGGGTGTTTGACAAATAGGAAGATGCAGATTAAACTTAAGAGGGAATACAACAAATGGGATTTCCAAAAGCTCTGGACCTGCATCTTTAAAAATTCCCATTAATTAACGGATGCCTACTTCAGTGTGAGTTGCAGTAAAAGTTAAGTGTTTCGCAACTTTTGGTCATTGTGATGGAGCAACACTTTCGAAAATCCTTGACTTTTTTCCTCTACACCAGCGGTTCTCAACGGGAGCATTCAAAGGATGCCAGGGGGCGCTGAGAGCAAATTAGTAGAGAGGTGGGCATTAGGTTACTAATGGGGGCATTTATCAGTCATAATAACAAAGGGAATGAAGTAAGGGGGCGTTCATCAAAATAAAGTTTGATAATCATTGCTCTACACTCTTGCGACACAGAGTAAACAACTATGTAGGTGCTCTCATTTTAAATAATGTATTCAGAAAAAAAAACATCACAGATTATACTTTCAGGTATAGAATCATATGGTTGATTTATAAAAAATTAGACTGAATTACAGAAAGCTATTCATAAGTGTTAACTTTATAATTATGCCATTTTGTGTCTGATGACATGTGACATGTTTGTCACTTCAATTATCTTTTAGTGTTGCGATGCTCTATTGGATACTCACTAAAGATTTGACACTGCTGAGAAGTCTGTAAACCCCAGTGGCATAGACCGTGAGATCACTGCTGCTTGAAGTAATTCGTGGTTTGGATATGCTAATATATGCAACAATCAAATGCATGTTTTGTGACCAAAAATATTTTACATGGACACATTTGATACACAACGGTAAATTTAGGACATGAATTGCAGACATCTAACAATTTATGCTACCAAACTCCTTTGTTGTATAATCCAAGAGGTCAAAGTTTGGCTGGTTAGCTTTGGCAGTTAGCCATGCTGGTAGATGCCATAACTACACCATTATGGTAGCAAAAAGCCTGTTTCTCTATTGATGGCCATTCAAAAGTAGTCACGTATTCTGAAGAAACAACATTTTTGGCAAGTAACATATGAATCGCACATATTTTGTTACATTATAGTAGATCATTTACCAGTGTCTATTTTTTTGGAGGGCTCTTAAAAGTATGAAATGGGAATGCTCTCTTCAGGTACAGCACTAAGCCTCTTCATTGCTGTCATATAATCATACGAAAAATCTGCAATAGCCTTTATATTGTTTATTGATTACTAATTGACCATTTCAAGATGGTCAAGTAATAAAACAGGAGCATTTTACCTATGATAGAGCGTGCCACTCCTGCCAGCTGGCATGATGGCAGTTGCATGCAGTGCCTTGCAGTGGTGATATAGACTCTCCAGGTGCCCTGGCTTTGTACAGAGCCATTAGCACAAGAAAAGGCGACCCGCAGAGTACAGACGAAGAACATGCAGCTGTGGTCCCACAGCTTAATGGATGCTACGCCTGCCACTACTAATTTAGAACTAGGCAAAAAAAAAAGGAGGGGGCAGAGAATGAAAGAAAGTCTATAAACTTCTTGGGTTAATCCCCCAGAGGTGGAAGCTATTATGTGTAGCATAGATAGCGTACCGGCGCATATGGAAAGAATCAGTGAAAATAGTGTGACACACAAACACACACACAAACACATGTAGATGTGCACACATTATTTACACACATAAATACACAAACATGGAAAGTGTGTAGTTATTTATACAAAAAGTTGAGCTTACAAAGGTCCACACAATGCAATTGTCCAGCCACACTTATTGTATAATAAATGTTTGAAAACAAAGATATCTTAAAGGAATGTTCAAGGTTCAATACAAGTTAAGCTCAATCGACAGCATTTATGGCATAATGTTGAATACAACAAAAAAATATTTTTACTCATACCTTCTTTACTTAAAATAATGCATAAATCAGTTACTGTAGGACACTTACAATGGAAATGAATGGGTCAAGTCCATAAGCATTAAAATACACACTGTTTCAAAAGTATAGCTACAAGATGAAAACATTAGATGTGTTAACATGATTTTAGGGTGATCAAATCTCTTACTAACTTTTACTAACTTATATCAAATATTACAACTTTGTTGTCATGACGACATACAGTCATGCCGGTAAACCCTATAACCTGGTAAACACTTTAATGCTGGTAAATCCCTGAATTTATCACACTAAAATATGTTAACACAAATAATGTTTAAACGTTTTAACGTTTATGTACTGGCCCTATTCACTTATATATATATATCCGTATAAAGACGGATGACTCTATGAAAATATTTTATTGCGGAAATCAACATTATACCACAAAATGTTGTTCTATTGAGCTTTTATTTTGTATTTTTAACTTTTACTGAAACATAGGAACATTTCTTTTATGTACTCAGAAGTTCAAGCACACTGTCCAACAGACACATATTTCGTCTAAAACCAATTTGGTGCTAATTTTGCTTCCGCTCACTTCACCACACACACAAAAGTGTGGCTCGCTCCAGCACTGGAGCATGGCTGGGGACAGCTCAGTTTTCAAACTGGGATGCTTCGAGTTCCAAAGGGGTGTACATGAAAGAAAGCCTGCACAAACAGAGTGCCCAAGGATACACGGCAGTGCTCAATGTGAGGACAATTTAGGCCTGATGGAAAAAGCGGGATCAAAGGCCCGAGCTCCATAATTGCACATTCCCCAACTAACACTGTGCCATTTGAAGAGCGAGCCAGACCTCCAGTCTACTCAGAGGAACAACTACATTCATTCCTCTTTACCTAGAAGAGCTGCACTCTCTGTTTCAGGGTTAGACACAAAAGAGAGGGAGGAGAAAAATAGAGAGGGAGGGAGAGAAAGAAGGGGAGAAAGGGAGACTTTACAAGGGAATGTGACCAAGTAGATTTTCAAACAGGTTTCTGTTAAAGAGAAAGACATAGAATTAAAGGTCAAGTATTATTATTATTATTATTATTATTATTTTCATTTAAATCTTTCTTCTCTTCCAGTTTAATATGCAAAGTCAATTAAAGTCATTGGTAGGTACATTTAAACATCGGTAAGACACGGCAACACTGGCTCAACCAATGGCATGAGTTGGGGGCGGGACTCAGTTTGTCCCACCAATAGCAGGTGGGTTTGAAATAGTAATTAGTTTTGCATCCAAGCAAATGCAATATGATCCAAGCAAGTGTTAAAGGAATAGTTCACCCAAAAATGTATTCTGTCATTATATTCTCATCCTTATGATAAGAAAATAATAAAATCAAATCAAAATCAAATCAAATCACTTTATTGTCACACAGCCATATACACAAGTGCAATGGTGTGTGAAATTCTTGGGTGCAGTTCCGATCAACATAGCAGTCGTGACAGTGATGAGACATATACCAATTTACAATAACATCAAATTAACACAACACAATTTAAACATCTGTTATACACATAATTACACTCAACAGTATACAAATAATAACATACACTGTACAGTATACAATACGCACTATATAGATACACATTATTCAATAAAAATAAAAAATAAAAATAAATAAAAAAGTATATATATATAGAATGTACAGTATTGTACTGTATTGACATTCAGGCTGTCGGTTGATAGTCAGTTGTTAAGAGAGAACATAATATAATAATAATAATATAATTTATGACAGTCCGGTGTGAGATATAAGAGTAAGGGTAATAAAGTGCAGTGCTGATGTATTTTGATCATGGGAGATCAAGAGTTCAAAAGTCTGATTGCTTGGGGGAAGAAGCTATCATGGAGTCGGCTGGTGCGGGTCCTGATGCTGCGATACCGTCTACCTGATGGTAGCAGTGAGAACAGCCCATGGCTCGGGTGGCTGGAGTCTCTGATGATCCTCCAAGCTTTTTTCACACACCGCCTTGTATATATTTCCTGGAGGGAGGGAAGCTCACCTCCGATGATGTGTCTGGCAGTTCGCACCACCCTTTGCAGTGCTTTGCGGTTGTGGGCGGTGCTATTGCCGTACCAGGCGGAGATGCAGCCAGTCAGGATGCTCTCCACAGTGCAGGTGTAGAACCGTGTGAGGATGTGGCGGTTCATTCCAAACTTCCTCAGCCGTCTCAGGAAGAAGAGGCGCTGATGAGCCTTCTTCACAACGACTTCAGTGTGGAAGGACCATGTGAGTTCCTCAGTGATGTGGACACCCAGGAACTTGAAGCTGCTGACTCTCTCCACTGGTGCTCCATTGATGGTGATGGGACTGTGTTCTCTGTCTTTTCTTCTGAAGTCCACCACAAGCTCCTTTGTCTTACTGACGTTGAGGGAGAGGTTGTGCTCCTGACACCAGTGTGTCAGAGTGTGTACCTCCTCTCTGTAGGCTGTTTCATCATTGTCAGTGATCAGACCTACCACCGTCGTGTCATCAGCAAACTTAATGATGGCATTGGAGCTATGTGTTGCCACACAGTCATGTGTGTACAAGGAATACAGTAGTGGGCTGAGAACACAGCCCTGCGGGGCTCCAGTGTTGAGGGTTAGTGATGAGGAGATGTTGCTGCCTATTCTAACCACCTGGCGTCTGCTTGACAGGAAGTCCAGGATCCAGCTGCACAGCGAGCTGTTTAAGCCCAGAGCCCAGAGTTTCACATCAAGCTTGGAGGGCACTATGGTGTTGAATGCTGAGCTGTAGTCTACAAACAGCATTCTCACATAAGTGTTCTTTTTTTCCAGGTGGGAGAGAGCAGTGTGTAGTGTAGATGCAATGGCATCATTAGTGGAGCGGTTGTTGCGGTAAGCAAACTGCAGCGGGTCAAGAGAGAGTGGCAATACAGAGCAGATGTAATCTCTGAGTAGTCTCTCAAAACATTTGCTGATGATGGGGGTCAGAGCAACAGGACGCCAGTCATTTAAACAAATTATTTTTGATTGTTTTGGAACAGGCACAATGGTGGATGTTTTAAAGCATGTGGGGACTACAGACAAAGAGAGGGAAAGGTTGAAAATGTCCGTAAAAACACCAGCCAGCTGGTTCGCGCACGCTCTGATGACGTGGCCCGGAATGCCATCAGGGCCAGCGGCTTTGCGGATATTCACCAGTCGGAAGGATCGTGTTACATCCGCTACAGAGACGGAGAGTGAACTAACCTCTGTAGCTTCCGCCGCGAGAGCTCTCTCCGCGAGGGCGGTGTTATTTCCCTCGAAACGAGCATAAAAAGTATTTAGCTCATCCGGTAGAGAGGCAGCGGTGTTCATGGCGGAGTTTTTATTCCCTTTAAAGTCCGTGATGATGTTAATTCCCTGCCACATGCTTCTAGAGTTGGTGGTGTTAAACTGTCCTTCAATCTTACTCCTGTACTGGCGTTTTGCGGTTCTGATAGTTTTTCGGAGGGCATAACTGGCTTGTTTATGCTCCTCCACGTTCCCGGAATTAAAAGCGGAGGTCCGCACATTAAGTGCCACGCGAACATCGCTATTGATCCAAGGTTTCTGATTCGGATAGATTCGTACAGTTCTGGTCGGAACGACGTCCTCTACGCACGTTCTGATGAAACACATTACGCTATCAGCGTAAAGCTCGATGTCATCATCAGAGGCGGACCGGAACATCTCCCAGTCCGTGTGATCAAAACAGTCTTGCAGCGTAGTATCTGATTGGTCCGACCAGCACTGGATCGTTCTGAGGGTGGGTGCTTCCTGTTTCAATTTCTGCCTGTAAGCGGGCAGAAGCAGAATGGAAGAGTGGTCCAATTTGCCAAATGGTGGGTGGGGGAGGGATTTGTAGCCATCCCAGAACGGAGAGTAGCAATGATCCAAAACCCGGTCCCCTCGTGTGTTGAAATTTGGTGTGACTGATTTTAAACTGGCTTTATTAAAGTCCCCGGTCACAATGAACGCGGCCTCAGGGTGTGCAGTTTCCTGCTCACTTATAATCCCATACAGTTCCTTGAGTGCCCGGTCTGTGTCGGCTTGTGGGGGGATGTACACAGCAGTGATAATGACCGCTGTGAATTCCCTCGGTAGCCAGAATGGTCGACACAGAAGCATAAGAAATTCCAGATCAGGAGAGCAGATTTATTTTAAGTAAAGAAGGTATGAGTCAAAATATTTTTTTGTTGTATTCAACATTATGCCATAAATGCTGTCGATTGAGCTTAACTTGTATTGAACCTTGAACATTCCTTTAAGATATCTTTGTTTTCAAACATTTATTATACAATAAGTGTGGCTGGACAATTGCATTGTGTGGACATTGATAGAATGTACGTTCCTCTGATCACACCAGGATTTGTTGATCATAAAACATACACCACCTCCTCTGCTTTTACCTGAGAGGTCTTATGCTCTGTCCGCTCTGTGCACGGAGAACCCCGCGGGTTCAATGGCTGATTCTGGAATCTCTGCAGACATCCAAGTTTCTGTTAGGCAGATAATGCAGCAGTCCCTTGTATCTCGTTGGAAAGAGATCCACGCTTTCAGCTCACAGAGCTTGTTATCCAGAGACTGAACATTTGCCAGTAGAATAGTGGGTAGTGGGGGTCGATTTGCGCGGCGTCTTACTCTGATGAGAACGCCGGCTCTGTTTCCCCTTTATCTCCTGCGTTTCCGCGGCCGTGCTGCCCAGACAAAGGGCTCCGCTTGCGTGTTTGTAAACAGCAGATCGGCATTGAGGAATGTGAAGTCCGGTTTGCGGTGTGAGATTGCTGAACCAATGTCCAAAATTGTTTGTCTGTCGTAGACAATAAGGCAGACAACATCCAAGACAAAAAACAGAAGAATTGTGAACAAAACAAACAAAACATTACTATGTTGTGTCGGAGCTCGCAATGCAGCAGCCATACTCGGCGCCATCTTCAGTCCAGCCCAAAAACACAAAAGGAGAAATTTTAACTAATATTCTGCTCTGCATATTCAATACAATGGCAATTACAATGGCTTAAAAGAAGACCCAAAATTTTTATGAAAGTAATCCATGCGACTTGTGCCAAAACCTAGTGTGCTGACTTGCTGTCTCCTGCCTACATATGTTGTCTTCTATGGCAGTCCTGATACCTACCTTTTGGAACAGTCTTCACGTCGGTAGCATGCCATTTGATGTCTTAAAATGCTGCCTCCTAGTGGAGGATGCTCACTAGGTTTAGAAACAGACCCCTTCTGAAGACATACTATAGGTTTTGGTGAGAAATAACCTGAAATTTAAGTCATTTGTCAGTGAAAAACTTGATGTATCTAATGCAAATCAATGGAAGTTCTCACTGAAAAATTACTTAAATTTCAGGTTGTTTCTCACCGAAATCTATTGTGTGCCTTCAGAAGGCTTGGTATATGATGCACAAGCTCCATATATTACTTTTGTTATAAGTTTGGGTCTTATTTTTATCTTTAAAGTGAGGCACTATCAACTGCCATTGCATTAAAAAAAAAATACTAAAATAAATTTTTCCTTTTGTGTTCTACATGAAAAAGAAATTGAAATGGTCAATGGGTTTGGAATGACATGAGGGTGAGGTGTAATAATAATAATTCCTTACATTTATATAGCGCTTTTCTTGGCACTTAAAGCACTTTACATAGTATGGAGGAATCTCCTCAACCACCACCAGTGTGCAGCATCCACCTGGATGATACGACGGCCATAGTGCACCAGAACGCACACCACACACGAGCTATTGGTGTAGAGGAGAGTAGAGTGATGTAGCCAATTCAGGGATGGAGATTATTAGGAGGCCATGATAGATAAGGGCCAATGGGGGTGGGGGAGGGATTTTGGCCGGGACACAGGGGTTATACCCCTGGGTGAGCACCCCCTGCTGGCCTCCCTAATACCACTTCTAGCAGCAACCTTAGTTTTCCCTAAGATGTCTCCCATCCAGGTACTGGCCAGGCTCAACCCTTTAGTGGGCAACCAGGTGAGAGTCGCAGGGTGATATGGCTACTAAGTGTGATGAGGAGGAGGGCATGGCCAGGCCGTGAGGATGCACGCCCAGCCCTGAATTGTTCTAATCAGCCGGGAGGGGGATAAAGTAGAGCCGGAGGCACCAGTTCGAGAGAGAGAGACACGCGGCTGCTGTGTTTGTGTGTGTATGTGTGTGTGTGTGTGTGTGTGTGTGTGTGTGTGTGTGTTTAAGTTGATTTAAGTTGATTTATGTCATTAAAAGTTTCATTGACTGCTCAGCTGGTTCCCGCCACCTCCTTGCCCATCCTTACCTGTTACAGTAAATAATGACAGTTTTTTTCATTTTTTTTATAGTGATGGTAGCTCAAATCCAGAAGGTCATCAAGATCATTGACTTTCAATCCAAAACACAGAACTTAATCTATTTGTAACTCTACTTAATTGTATTTGTTTTTTATGCCACCTCAGTACGGCAATTACGCCATGCATCAGGTCTTTTCCGTTCAGATTTATGGAGATATACATTTAGGATGGGTGCGGGACCATTTGAAAATGAAACCCATTTTTGACCTCAGTGCAGAGGCAATTATGGGGAAAATGATTCTCTTCAGGAGTTCTAACCAAGCCAAGGCCCTGAGGTCATTAAAGAGGGTCGTTAGTGGATAAAAGTATGAGGATAGGAAGAACCGGGCCACTTATTTACCAGGCCAGCATTTTCACTGTGTGGCCGTAAATAAAATAAATAAATAAATGAAAATGAATAGTAGTGCTTTAGAGAAGTTGTAGTAACAAATACTTAGAATGGCACTCTCATTGCTTCTCTCTCTCACTCTTTTAGTGGTGCACTCTTACTAACCAAGCAAGCAGACATCAAGTGACCTGAAGCCAAGTTTGGTTTGTGTGGGTATTTTTCTGCTGTCTTTGGTGATTAGTAGAGAAGTTTTGAAAGTCCTCTCACACTTTTCAGGGGTCGACTTTGACATTGCTCTTCATAAGTGCTTGCTATTAGGATTTGTATGGTTTTATGTTGCGTCTAGACTTTAATAGATGGTTTGTGCTCTCTCTCACAGACTCCCATCCCTCTGTGTCCAACAGATGCACCCCTCCTCTCCTATCCAAAAGCCAGACGGAGAGTGACGGTTTAGGCTACTAATGAAATAAATACACACAAGTGCTTAGCCTGTTGACAGGATTCCTCTGGGTGGATGGAAATGCGAGAGCATAACCCAAACTGTAATTAATGAAGTTGAGGTGCCTTTACACATTTTGACAAATGTTGCTCCTTTTTTTTTTTTTTTGCCCTTTTTGCCATTTTAATGATAGTTTATTGGAGAGAGAAAATAAAATGATGAAGAAAAGAAGGGAAAGGGACCAAGTGTCACCAGTCCTACTTGACCCACGAGCGAGATTCGAACCGATCATCCCCAGCATGGGAGTCGGACACCGAGGCTATAAAGCCATGGCCTCTAACCTCGGTTGATAACGCCTCTCTTAATGGCAGGAGAGTGAGGTTTACACACTGCACAGCTATCACGTACCAGCTGGCTACCGTTACACAAGCAATGATGGGATTTGAACATCCACATGAGCCTGTGCTAACTGCTAGGCCACAGTTCTGATATTATCTGTTTTTAGTTTTGTTTTGTTTAACAAAAATTAAATTTTTCTACTCTACTCTTACAAAGTTCCATGGTATTAACAATGTTTTGGACATGGTACCATGGTAATGGATGGCTGGAAAGCCTTGGCACTCAAGCGTCAGCAAAGAACATCCGAAAATAAAAAAACATTCTTTCACATCAACCTACATATTTCTGCTTATAATATATGTCTTTGAAACCAAATTAATTATCTACTTTTGACATTCATGTCATTTCGGGCTTTTCCCTATTCTCCCAGGCTGTGTTGTGATGCCCAACTCTGATAAAACCCAGGCCTGGGAAAGGCGTCGGCAAGGGGCCTGACTTTTTGACCTCTGCATGCCCTCGGAGGTTCTTACACACCTCAATGGGACAATTGTTCAGCTGCCAACGTTTTCGTTACTGCGGAAGTACGCACAAATCATTGGTTTGAGACAACTCGGATTTCTCCCCGATATTGACGTTAGAAACAATGTGTCTCATTATTACTTTGTACTAAATTCCATTCCACAATGGACTAAAGTGATAACTGAAACCAGCTTTTCCCTGGTAGATGGATTGGCATTTTAGGATGGCCCATCATGGTGGCAAAACATACCAGACGAGGCTTTATTACCATGTCTGAAACAGTCCAATAGAATTTAACATTATGAGCAGACAAACAAGTACATCACATCAACAGATGAGAGCTGACTGATACATACATGTGATAAAAAAAATAAAATAAAATTTAGCCCAGTTTAATGTGCAGAGTCAGCTATAAGTAAGCCATTGGCAGGCTTGATTTCCCCAAAGGTTGGGATGGGAATTATTAGGTAATTTCATGATTCTGGTTCCAATTCCTCTAAATGATTCTGATACCTTAAAGGTTCCATTAATGGTTCTTTTAGTACATTTGAGGAAGAATTATTTGGAAATAAGAAATGAAATTCTTATTGCATTTACATATAACAAATCAGAAATAAATGTAAGACTACTGTCATACTTAATTTAATAATTCTTGTAAAAGTATTTTCTAGTACGATTAAAGGAATATTCCAGGTTCAATACAATTAAGCTCAATCGACAGCATTTGTGGCATAATGTTGATTACCACAAAAATTCATTTTGACTCGTTCAACCTTTTCTTTATACAAAGCAAAAATCTGTGTTACACTGAGGCACTTACAATGGAAGTGAATGGGGGCCAATTTTTGAACGTTAATATACTTACTGTTTCAAAAATATAGCCACAAGACATACACAATATGCATGTTAACATGATTTTAGTGTGATAAAATCACTTACTAACCTTTTCTGTGTAAAGTTATAGCCAATTTTACAACTTCATTGCCATGATGATGTACAGTAATGTCAACAAACCCTAAAACCATAAAATGACAATTTAAACAACTTTACAGCCCAAATAATACATGAGTTTTACCAGAAGAATTAAGTGCTTTTAGAAAATTATAAGCTTTACATTTCTGCCTTTAAACTCTCCAAAAATTGTCCCCATTCACTTCCATTGTAAGTGCCTCACTGTAACCTCGATTTTTGCTTTTTTTTAAAGGAGTCAAACTTAATTTTTGTGGTAATCAACATTATGCCACAAATGCTGTCGACTGAGCTTAACTTGTATTGAACCCAGAATCTTCCTTTAATATAGGAACCGCTTAGACTGATGTAAATGTGTATTTGATTCAATAAAGAGAGCCAGCTCATAAGAGCCATTTGTTCAGGAACCACACTACACTGGTCACGCTGTACGTTTTTGATTCACTAAAATGAACCAGCGTAAAAGACTCATTTGTTCGGAAATCAGACTGCTTTGGTGGTGCAGTATGTTGCACACTGTAGATTCAAAAGATATTATGGTCAGTTACTTATTCGTTCAGGAATCGGTCTACACTAGTCACTGTGTGAATTGCGCTACAGATTCAGTAGCAGGGCAGCGCTGCCACTAAATTGCGCTGCCGGAACACTGTCAGTGTTTTAGGGTGGAGTTCTGTCCAAATCGGCTGACAATTGCATGTTCAGGAACTGTTAAGGGAACCAAAAGTCATTAAAATCATATGGTTCATACCATTTTTAAAATGGAAACGCTTCAGAACAAGTACATTTTTGGTTAATTATTTTTGCAATTCGGTATGGTGCTGCTAGTGGCAAATAACTTTTAACACTTTAACTATTTAAAAAAAGTCATAAAATGATAAATGATCATGTCATGCATCACCTTCTAAAGATGATTGTTTATGGCGTGGTATTAATCTCTCTATTATCCTCTATTAAACTGTCAAAAAGAATCCGATCTAACATTATGATAAGACATAGGAGAACATCATGTCAACAGATAAGAGGTAACTGATCCATATGATTTTTCCCCTCATCTTACCTCATGAGTGAATCACGCCTTCTCACTATCTCACGAGTCGTGAGAAGAATTTGCAGGATCTTAGCCACAGGTCAAGAGAGCTCAGGTTTCCTGTTTACTGACATTGACTGAGCCGAACCTGAGAAGCATCTCATCTGTCACAACTGTTTGTTCGTGCTACCCACAGAATCCCTTTTGGGACTATTAGTAAACAGATTAGCGTCACTTTCAAATAGGCTGTCGGGAAATGCGAGCACAAAATGCTGGCTTTTCAATGCGTATCAGAGCATCTTATCAACGAAGACAGACCACAGCAAACACAACACAGTGTTGTGTGACATAAAGGGATTTATTGGTGTGTGTCTCCCAGCAGAGTTGCTACATTACAAGAACAGGCCAGCCATTGCTAACTCAACTCTTGTTGAGACAGAAAACATTGACTAAGATGTCTGCAAACACAAAGCGTATGTTAGAAGATCAAAAGTTTCAAAGAATGATCTGCAGCCAAAATGGTAAAAGGCTAAATTTTTGCAAGATGAAGATACTAAAGACTACTTTTCTCAAAACTAGCACTGATTACTGCTCCCCTGTGAATGGCTTCTGTAGCTTCTGTGTTTATGAGAATAATTAATAAGTATATAATTTTGACCACTTTTTTGTGTTGAGGTTGAGAATTGTGGGGTAAAATGTGCAGAACTGTATTATTCTGTTGTTTTGTTGCAAATCGTGTGATGTCACCATTAGAGTGATCTCTGTCCCCTATGGTCAAGTTGGACCCAGTTCACTCTACTTCAGTTCACCTTGTGCATGTGCAACTGAAGTACAATAATATATCTTAGTTAAGTCTACTTGCATCTAGTTACTCACATTCTAGTCAATTATTAAGTTCATTCTAAATGAACACCAAGTTAAGTGACCTTAATTACACAAGTTTTGAAGACATCATTACTCAATTCAATTAAGGGAATGAACTTATTAGGGTTTTCAGAGTTGTTGATATCTTATTAACTTTATTCTAAAAGCCTCAAACTAGACTGGAAATGTCTTTTAAATATTTGATGCCACTAACCTGGCAAATCTAGAGATTAGATTCTTCATCAAAGGCACTCACTGTATAAATCTGGTAGGCCTACCTTCTAAACATTGTGGAGGCGGAGACAAACAAAATGTAAACCTGTTTGCTATATAGCATCCTATTCAGGACAGCTTCTGTTGAAGCTTGCCAATGTATGAAAAAGAGAGATTAGCAAAATGAAAGTGAGAACGAGGAAGATGAAATGGTTTAAAGAGCTTTGCTCTGTGATGTAACTCATATCTAGAGAGTGCTAATGTGTAAACCTGACCCTGTGGGTCTAATTGGAGGGGTGCAAGAGGTCAAATGCCTCCCTAACTGTTATGATTTGTCACTCTTCACAGATAGAGTCACTCCGGAAACGAAGGGCCCTCTCCTGATCCACTGAGAACACACCAGCAGCCCCATCACACACACGCTCATCGACTTTCAAGCTCCCTTTTGCTTGATCCTCTGCTACCTAATTAGAAATGTACTACTGACTAAGAATGTTTCATTTGTCATATTCAGATGCAAAAAAATTTAATGTAAAAATATTTTATAACTTTAAAAGATTGTTCATGCAAATCCATATTAAATTATTCCCAGTGAGAGTTTTCCTGCAGTAATGTGGGATCCTGTATGTTCAAGGAGAGGCAGAGAGAATGAGAGAGAGAGAAAAAAAAAAGAGTGAGGGCACAAGAGAAAAGGAAGGAGAGAGATGTAAGGAGTGGTAAGCACATCACTCAAGCATCTAATAATCTTGTGCAGGGAAAAGTACTTTGTCCATGTGCTACACTAAAATTAACATTGATGCTCAGCTCTGCTCGAAGAGGGAGCCAAAACAGTGCTGAACCAGCATTCACACTAAAACACTAAAGATGACCAGCATTGAAGCCTACACGAGCATATGCACATACACACACTCTGCAAAGGTAGATGCCTCAAGAACAAATATGTTCTTACAGTTCATTCCCCATAACATCACATTAACATTTCAGCCATTAATCAAATGAAGTGTATTGCATAAACAGATTGTTCTTTTAAAAAAGTACTACAGCAAAACGCATTGTACATAAAGTCACTGATCAGTGTAGAGAAATTACTGTTAAACTATGCATGTTTACAAACAATCACAGAAGTAACTTTTTATAATCTTTTTTCTTCACAAAAATCTATAATTACAGTGCCACTTCTAATATAGCGATGCTGTAAAGCCATCCGAATGCAGCATCTAGGTAATCATATCTATGGAATGTTCGGGCACAGGTCTGTGATTGGGTTATTGACAAGTATGGTTGTCGGAGGTGATAAAAATGAGAAATCTTTACAAAATCTAGTTTAAATCACGTGTCAAGTTAGAAATGTAATCTTTGTGTCCAACATTTATAGAATTTTATGCAAAAAAATATATATATATTAAATTACTTCAAAAATGTCATGTGGTGTAGCCATCAAGAAATGGGTAGTACATTACTTTTCTTGCACCTTGAGTATGAGAATGAACGCAACTTAATCATTTGTTTCAAAAAATGATTTTTGTTTTTTCAAAAAAAAAATTGTTTTTTTACAAATTTCATGCATTTTTTAGTCAAGAATATAACAAAGTTTTCTCAAGGTTACACCATATGATCTGAACAAAATGTGCCTTTTCATTAAAATGTCAAAATTAGGGATGGGCACCCGAGTACCCGGAAGTGACAGCAATGATCGATTATGAAAATGATGATCGATAATGAAAATGTTTGACATGACTTTTCACTGAATTCAAAATTCATTGACAAATACCTGACAACTATACACAATCGTGTCAAAAGAGGGGCCTTTTTTTAATCTTGAGATTTTGTTCATTTTTTCAGCAGTACCTTGATTGTCAACAGAGATGTCTCATAGCAACCAAACAGATAAACGATGCTGCAATGCTAGCATTTGTTCTACAGTTTTATGATAATTAAAAAAAAAAGTTTAATCCACCGTGTTTTGATCATCTGTCTAGGCAAACGTTTGCTAAACAAGTTTTATTGTCATATACTGTTGAAGTCAGAAGTTTACATACACTTAGGTTGAAGTCAATAAAACAAATTTTTTTTAACCACTCCACAGATTTAATATTAGCAAACTATAGTTTTGGCAAGTCGTTTAGAACTTTGTGCATGACACAAATAATTTTTCCAAGAATTCTTTACAGACAGATGGATTCACTTTTAATTGACTATATCATAATTCCAGTGGGTCAGAAGTATACATACACTAAGTTAACTGTGCCTTTAAGTAGCTTGGAAAACTCCAGAAAAATGATGTCAAGCCTTTAGACAATTAGCCAATTAGCTTCTGATAGGAGGTGCAATGAATTGGAGGTGTACCTGTGGATGTATTTTAAGGCCTACCTTCAAACTCAGTGCCTCTTTGCTTGACATCATGGGAAAATCAAAAGAAGTCAGCCAAGACCTAAGAAAAAAATTGTGGACCTCCACAAGTCTGGTTCATCCTTGGGAGCAATTTCCAAATGCCTGAAGGTACCACGTTCATCTGTACAAACAATAGTATGCAAGTATAAACACCATGGGACTACGCAACCATCATGCCGCTCAGGAAGGAGACACATTCTGTCTACTAGAGATGAACGTAGTTTGGTGCAAAAAGTGCAAATCAATCCCAGAACAACAGCAAAGGACCTTGTGAAGATGCTGGAGGAAACGGGTAGACAAGTATCTATATCCACAGTAAAACGAGTCCTATATTGACATAACCTGAAAGGTTGCTCAGCAAGGAAAAAGCCACTGCTCCAGAACACGCATAAAAAAGCCAGACTACAGTTTGCAAGTGCACATGGGGACAAAGATCTTACTTTTTGGAGAAATGTCCTGTGGTCTGATGAAACAAAAATGTTACTCTTTGGCCATAATGACCATCGTTATGTTTGGAGGAAAAACGGTGAGGCTTGCAAGTCAAAGAACACCATCCCAACCATGAAGCATGGGGGTGGCAGCATCATGTTTTGGGGGTGCTTTGCTGCAGGAGGGACTGGTGCCCTTCACAAAATAGATGGCATCATGGGGAAGGAAAATTATGTGGACATATTGAAGCAACATCTCAAGACATCAGCCAGAAAGTTAAAGCACGGTCGCAAATGGGTCTTCCAAATGGACAATGACCCTAAGCATACCTCCAAAGTTGTTTCAAAACGCCTTAGCACAACAAAGTCAAGGTACTGGAGTGGCCATCACAAAGCCCTGACCTCAATCTGATAGAAAATTTGTGGGCAGACCTGAAAAAGCGTGTACGAGCAAGGAGGCCTACATACCTGAACCAGTTACACCAGTTCTGTCTGGAGAAATGGGCCAAAATTCCAGCAACTTATTGTGAGAAGCTTGTGGAAGGTTACCCAAAACGTTTGACCCAAGTTAAACAATTTAAAGGCAATGCTACCAAATACTAACAAAGTGTATGTAAACTTTGACCCACTGGGAATGTGATGAAAGAAATAAAAGCTGAAATAAATCATTCTCTCTACTATTATTCTGACATTTCACATTCTTAAAATAAAGTAGTGATAATAACTGACAAATGACAGGGAATGTTTTCTACGATTATATGTCAGGAACTGTGAAAACCTGAGTTTAAATGTATTTGGCTAAGGTGTATGTAAACTTCTGACATCAACTGTAATGTAGAAACTTTGATTCATTAACGTACAGTATATTATTTAATAAAAGTGAAGGTTTATCATTGACTCTAAATCTCCCTCGGTGCCAACATGTTTGCGTGACACTCCTGCATCTCAGCGAAACCAGAGCTGAAGATTTCCACATGAGTTGTAAATCCAACAAAAAGTGGCATTCCATTGCAGTTTTCCCAGTATGTAGTTTAAAATTTCTAGTTAAATGGGAGTATTCAAGTGCACAAAATGACCAAAATGCCCATCCCTAGTCAAAATATTTTTTTAAACTTCACACTCAGGGGCCGTTTACACGACAACGTTTTCAACTTAAAACGGAAAACTTTTTATGCGTTTTGGCTGTTCGTTTACACGACAACGGCATTTTGGGGCCTGAAAACGCAAACTTTTGAAAATGGGTTTCAAAGAGCAAGTTTTAGAAAATGATGCCGTTATCGTTTCCGTGTAAACATACAAAAACGCGAATTTGTGAAAATGATGACGTCATGCGCACACGTATTACGTGTTATATAAAGAATGATAGATTGATAGGCATCAATTTGAGATGTATAATTAATAATATGAATACTGGTGTCTGTGCAAATAACAATAATCAACAATTTATTCATTTGGAGTGTTTTGAATGGAGTGCGAACATTGTACAGTGGGCAGAACCTGCAATTTGAAAATCTTGAAATTAATGTATGGATTCAGATGGGAAAAATGTATTTGTATTTTAAATGTTATTTATTTATTTACTTAATTTTATTTGATGTACCTTTACCCTGCAATTTATTCACCCACCGCTTATGTATATAGCCTATAGACAGAGATGTGATGCCATGTACAGTATTCAGTGATATGCTTAGAATATGAAAACATGAGGCAGTGAAAATGCATGTTAGATCCAGTGTACACTAGACCTCTCTCTCCGTCAGAAGATATCCATATATCAGAGTTCTGTCTGATATCCAAAACCAGTCAACATCAACAGCTTATGTTAACTTACTCTCCTACCAGCCCAAGAGTCAGCAAGGGGAATACAGAAGGTGGCAGGATACGAAGTGATGGTAAAAATGAGTTTATTGAATAATCTTGAGAGTTCAGTCTATAGGCATGCACGCGAGTACTTCAAAACAACACGCGAGACATTCAAATCTTCAATGGCGGACTACAGGACTGTGTTTGTGCTGCTCAAGATTTTGAGTTAATTGACGCTTCTCCAGCAAAGTAATTGTAGTAATAAAGCAACCTCATCGTCTGTCCAGACAAAATTGCTCGATGCTTTCGCCATCTTCATTGTTTGTATTCACCGCTCTGTGAAAGAATTCTTACGTGCGCAGGCGCGTATTGTTTCTTTACAAAGTGACATCGGCAACTACTGGCCTGGCATGCATATTACAGCATTTTTAGTTGTTTTCGCAGATCCGTGTGAATGGGGAATGTTTTGACAACGTTGTCGTCTATACGTTTTTAGTACATCATTGTCATGTAAATGTACACTCAGTCATGAGGGTCAAAAGAGTTTATTTATTTAATAGATATAAACACTAAATGCAAGCTGGTTACACCACCTAACTTTAATTTGGTGGACAAACTTTTTCAAATACTATTCAGTAATAATTTAAAACAGTTATTTCACAGTTGTTTCTTTTAGGAAATATTCATAAAAAAAATATTATTTCAAGAACTGAAGCTTTTAATGAGACTTTAATTCAGCCTTTAACTTTTTTTTTTTTTTTACTGTCGGATGGTTACACCACATTACATTTTTTACTTTAAGCCAAAATTCATCAAAATGACTTTGAACTCAGAAATTTAACATCATAGTCATCATCATAGCAGAGGTTTATAAAAGTTTTTTTTTTTTTTTTTTTTTTATGTTTTTAAATATTTAATAGATCTGGACAAAAATAATTAGCAGCAATAGAGCTGTAAATTTGCATTTTTACAAAGGAATTTCAGGAATAATCCATTTAATAAATGTAATTGTATTATAATATCTTCAACTTTGCAAGAGAGCATATATGAGCATCAGTGTAGTGTTATGAGCATTGCCATAGAAACAAACCATTTCTGAATCCAAGGACTTAAACGATTCAGAGAACAATCTCTGAGTTGCCATCTTGTAACTACAGTAATTCTGACAAGACATGAATGCAATATGAATTCCCAACCACTCTGCTGATTTCTCTACTAAACAGCCACTTAAGTCTTTGATTTTTAGTATAAACACAAGATAAATGTAAAAAATTGCTTTTTGTCTTTGTTGGAGTTTCCAATATACAGTAAATGAAGTGGTGAACACCAAACCCAGTTTTACAGTGTATTAACATAGAAGTGTACTCACAAAACATCAGAGCAATGAGGATCCATCAGAGGAAGTGACATTCTTTAAGGCCAACCTTTCCGCTACAGATCCAATGGAATTCCACCAATTACACAGATCACTCAGCCTGATCCTCCCTTAAGTTCACTATCAATTTACTTTAAACTGTTGCACTATCTCCCTTTCCTCTTTAATAATGAGATTTGTTAATGATTCCTCTCTTGGTTTATTAGTGACAATCCCCAAACAGAGAAAAGTAATTCTGATAATGAATGTTTGTTTTAGAGCCCTATGTTCATTATTAAGATGCACTGATGTTCTTAAGAGTTGGTGGAGTGTGGTGGTTTGATGAAGCTTCATTTTGTTCATTAAAGCTGACGTGTGTGATTTTTGCACCACTAAGATCATCAAACTGAACTGCATAAATAACAATTGTTTTCAAACAGGTTTCCCAAACACTCCTGCCATCTTCCATTGGTCGGCCATTGGTTGAGGATGCTCAAATAAATAATGCAATGCTTTGATAGCACCACAAAGCCACAGTGTTTGCACTTTGGGAATCAACTTACAAATGGTTTACTATTAATTGTCTCTGCATATTAAGCTGGGATTGTGGAAATTTTTTATTTTATTTTACAAGTAGCTTAAAA
This sequence comes from Myxocyprinus asiaticus, assembly GCF_019703515.2. Lineage (NCBI taxonomy): Eukaryota > Metazoa > Chordata > Actinopteri > Cypriniformes > Catostomidae > Myxocyprinus > Myxocyprinus asiaticus. Next base: position 34,809,888 of record NC_059366.1, read on the forward strand.
TTGTCTTGGGCATTTCAAAACATGTTTTTAATTGTGCAGTTTTAATGTGCTGTTCCTTTTATTCCAGGGGAGTGATGCACAGGCCAGATCCCAAAATTCATGCCAGTAAGTCTCAGTGGCATTAAATTCAAAACGTTAACATTTCAGTTGTACTGCTGCTTTTACACCACTCAAGCCTCATTGCATCATATTGCGCAGTCCCTCTCATAATGGGAACTATAAATTAAGTGAACTCTTTGCCCTACGCTGTATACCCTCTTTCGTCTACATCTTGATATAAATGAATGGGGAAAATTCCAGTGCAACTGAGCAAAAGCTCTTTCTCAGTGTGAGAGGCCAGCCCAGTCACTGTACCAGTCAAAGTCTGTGAGGCCTGCTGCTAGCCTTTTCAACTACTCCACCTACTCCCATGATGCATTACTCAACTGGACTTCCCCTAATGATCAGAAAACGAGGGGAAAAAAGAGAAAAAAAGAGAAAAAAGCAGAGGATGAGGCTCTGTCTGGCTGTGTGTCTGCAAGCTGAAGAAACAAGGAAAATACTGTTGTAGCCTCATTGCTGTGGTAAGGCGCTTTTTTGTGTTTGCGCAAAGAACACAGGTTAATGGCAGCATCTTTTATAGTAAAAGAATGGATAGATTAAACAGCTTTACTATCCAAGAGTATGTTTTCCTGCTTGCGTACATGTTTACTGTTTATATGGTCAACCACATTTGATAGCTGGAATGTTTGCCAATATGTTGCGGCAAATTTATTTTGCATAGCAAAAATTATCACCAGCAATTGCCGAAAGGCCATGCCAGGAAGAAAATATTTTATTTGGAATCAATCATCTAAATATTTTTGTTGATTCAACCATCGCTTATAAAAATCCCCCATAATCCTAGATAATAAATAGGTGGTTGGAAAATCTCCTGTGCATACAGTCATGTATGAAGCTGCTTTACTCCATAATGTGTACAGCCCTGACAATGTGTGAAAACAGTGATCAAGAAGATAAAGATCAAAAGTCATTTTCAAACTATGCATGCTACTACTAATTTTCTAATTTTCTCAGAACACTGCTGATTAAATAGAAATATCACACTCTTCACACCATCTGTTACCAAACAAACATGTTTTAGTGATGCGGATAGAATGAAAATCCTGTATTACAGGGCATTATTTCACAAGAAAAAAAAAGAGAGAAAATTAAATGCTGTTCTGTTTTACAAAAGCAAATGACAAGGTGTGATAGAAATTTAGCATTTGTAAAGATTACATGTACTGTATGTTGATAACATGGCAGAAGCATAACACATTTAATCCACAGTGACTCACAACACACTAATTACAAGGACAATGCTTTACAGAAGTGGTACTTAAGTGTATCAATGAAATCAAAGAAATCACATTGGATGGCCAGGAATTTCCTTCTACTCAATTCCGACAAAACAGAGGTACTAATGATTGGACCAAAAAACACTGGCTACCTGTTAAATTTCTTATACATTTTTTAATTCTGCTAACTAAATACAAAGCTTTGAATGGTCTAGCTCCGCAGTATTTAAGTGACCTTCTGACATGCTATATTCTGTCATGTTCATTACGATCACAAAATTCGGGCTTGTTAATAATTCCAAGAATATCAAAATCCACAAAAGGAGGTAGATCCTTTTCATACTTGGCTCCTAAACTACGGAATAGTCTCCCTAACACTGTTCGGGATGCAGACACACTCACTCAGTTTAAGTCTAGACTAAAGACTCATCTATTTAGCCAGGCATACAGTAATTTATCCTTCAACTCACAATTAGGCTGCTTTAGTTAGGTCTGTCAGAACCAGAAACATCCATCATGATCAATAACTCTGCATAAAAATGAATGGCATCTATGCTAACATAAATTTTTTTGTTTCCATGTCTCAACCTTGGGATTCATACCCCGAGGTTACCAGAGCCAGCCAGATCCAGCTTCGTTCCTGCTTGGTATCGGACTCCACTGCTACGTGTTGCTGAAAGATGACAACAAACTACAGCCGGTGATATCCAGACATCACTTCAGTCTTTTGATTTCAGAGGATCAACTGATGCCAGCTCCAACTGTAAAACATTGGATACTTCATATCCCACTGCCTGAACCTTGGATTTAGGATGGACCCCATCAAACCTCATTGAAATGACCTGCAGGTTGAACTGCGATGCACCTCATTGATCTCTGCCTGAATCACTCCTATTAATGGACTACACTCTTGAAATGGAATACATAGACTTTCATTGAATAGCCAACAAAAGCCTTCATCAGCAAACTAACAAAGGACAATGCATCAATGTGAACTTCTGCAGTTAATCCAGGATGGACTTCAAAGACACTAGTCATTAATCTTAAAGTTCAAAAAAGAAAAAGAAAAAATTTTTTTTTTTAAACAATGGACCTTAACGCTTCATTTACAAATTTAAAGAGCACCTATTATGGTTTTTAAACATGCCTAATTTAGTTTTAAAGGTCTCATACAATAGATTTACATGCATCCAAGTTCAAAAAACACTTTAATTTGCTCATAATTTAAATTGCAGCATTACCTTTTGTTCCCAGTGTCAAAAACGACTCGTACAATGATTCGTTCTAAAGGATTCATTCTAAACTCTTCCTTTCAGAGAGCCTACTCTGCTCTGTTTGGTCAGATGTCCCAGTCTGTTGTGATTGTAGTGTTTGAGGGTGGGTCAAAGCTGTTCGCAAGCAGCCAATGAAGACCAGAGGTGGGTTTGTTGTTACCAAATTACGTAGGTTAGTACAGGAAGTAAGTCTGGAATTACTAACGACTCGTTTCAGGTGTTCAGAATCGGTTCTTTCTTTTGGGAGTCAATAACTCCATTTGTCGTGCACTTTGATTTTTGAAACTTTGCAGACTTTTTTACATTCACAAACAGCTATATAACACACTATATGAAAGGTAATATTTGAAAAACCAAAATAGGTGCTCTTTAAAGCTATGACTTGTACTGCTTACAAATAACTAATATTGGCATTATATTCATGTTGTTTAGCCAGAGGGGAACTGGCCCCCACAGTGAGCCTGGTTTCTCCCAAGGTTATTTTTCTCCATTAACCAACATCTTATGGAGTTTTGTGTTCCTTGCCAGTCACCTTCAGCTTGCTCACATGGGTTCTAAATACAATTATTATTTCATTATTTAATTTCTATACACAATTTACAATCATATTTAATCAAACTACACAATGATCACTGTAACACTTTATAGATACTACAGTTTAATTTTTTGTTAATGCATGATTTCCTGTAAAGCTGCTTTGAAATGATGTGTATTGTGAAAAGCGCTATACAAATAAAAATGACTTGACTACTTAAACTCAGCCAGTTTTAAAGCCAAGCATAATAAATTCCTCCTCCAAACCTCTGTATGTTTAAATACAGTATGTCTACTGGTAATCATTTAGGGAATGAAAGTGCAACATAGTGTGAATAGGCATTTTCCCATGAAATTCAACATGAAAAAAGTTCTCTCTCAGCGAATGTTGATTACTCTTCACGGTCAAATCTCCGCTTCATTTTAGAATTTAGCCTAAGATTTACTCTCTTAACACCCAAAGTAGGGTTATGTCATAGTGATGTAACTTGCATGCAACTCAGAACATTTCATTGCAAGCTTCAGACAAAAACTTATATTTATGTGTGTATATATACAAATGGAGAGATATCTATAAGTAAGCCATTCTTGGCTTTATTCTTCCAAAAAGTGTATCCTTGTGGCACTATAAAAAGATTGTTTGTTTGAGCAGCCTGGCATAGTTACATTGAATCAACCAATGCCATGAGTTTGGGGGTGGGACTATCTGTTTTTTGGCCAAAGGAATGACCAAAGGAGTGTTTGGGAAACCCGTTTGAAAACAGTCATACAACTCTTGTGGCACAGAAATTACTCAGTTTACCTTTATGATTACACTAATGATTAAAAAGGAAACTTGAGTAGCACTGCTCTAGAGCAGCCACTGGTTGAATGTCAAAAGGTGTGTCCCAAATTGCATACTTCTGCACTATTCTACAGCATTTTGTACTTAGTGCGAGTAGTATGCTCACACTGAAAATGCAACAAAAATAAGTGTAAACAAGTACCCGGATGATGTACTTCTTGAATCGACAAAACAGAGTATGGAATATTGGACAACTCATGCACTCAATGGCCGTGGCTTGCCCAATACTTAGCAGAAGAGGCGGGATTACCTGGCAGCGATGCTTGCCTGACAAAACAATTGTAATATGACAATAGAATATGGCAACTAGTGAAACTTCTGCGAAGACAGCAACAGCAAAAATGTGAGTAAAATGCTTTACCATTTAAAATTTTTTACCCCATGCTGGCTGTGGAAATATGTACATTATTTGAGATAAATTAGTTATAACATATTATCAAACTGAGTTTGACTAATGCTTTAAAACAAGTGGAAACAACATGGCATGTGTTTGAAATGTCACTTCCATCAGCTGAAAAACAGTGCATGCTTTTGTGTAGTAAAATCTGTTTAGGGTTCCATTTGGGTCGTACTACACAATGAAAATTCAGAAACTAGATGGCCAAGTGTAAGTGCATAGTGTACAGTGCATCATTGGGGACACAGGTTAATAGTTAATATTTGCTTGGTCTTTAACTGAAATAAGTCTTTTGAAAATGATTTTATGAGAACTGATGTCCACCTTTTGGATACTGGGCATCTGCTTCATCATCACTGATATCTGTGACAGGACATGAGCTTAAAAGATGAAGGGGTCTGTACATGAATACAAATATTCTGAGGCTCAACACTGACATCTTTCCTTCATAAAATAAATATGAACTTCAACTCAAGCACCAGAACTGTCTTTGAAAACAAACAACAGCATATATTTCCCTGTTGAGCAAAAGGCATCAGCTGTGAAAACACCCGTCCACCTAGAAAGACTTGACAATGGACACTAGTTTTCAGCATTCCCACAAACACTGCAACAGACCCTGATCTAACATGGAAAGAAGGAAGGAAGGAAGGAAGGAAGGAAAGAAAGAAAGAAAGAAAGAAAGAGCACAAAGCCACTGAAAGCTGTCAGTGAAACTTCATGACATTTGTCTGTGTAGGCTGTTGTCTTTTTCCAGACTTTACACACTCTGTTTCCACATATATACCCTGCGGGGAAGTTGGGACCAGGGGCCTCACTCTTCCATCTCTCTCTCACTCTCTCACACACATGTTCAGAACCTACGCCTGCCACACCAAGCCCCAGGGATTCATGCAGTGGACTCCAGGGGGAAAGAAATGCTGCATGTGCCCCGCAAGGGCCAAAGGTGCAGAGGCCAGACAGGGAGCCCTGGAGCCCGTCACTGGGGGTATGCATTCACGTGCAGAGTACTGCAGAGACCAACTGTCAGTCAAGAGAATCTGTCCCATCAACAGCTTTAAAATTATCATAGTTCATCAAAGGTTGTCCCGTTCATGTTCAGTAACACTGATTGGCAGTACAGATTTTTAAGAAACTTATAAATCTAGAAATATACATTTACATTTATTCATTTAGCAGATGCTTTTATCCAAAGCAACTAACAAATGAGGAGAACAAAAGAAGCGAATCATACTAGGGAGGCAGTAGTAACAAGTGCTGTAATACAAGTTTCAAAACTGTTTAGAGAAGTACCCCTAGCAAGGCGAAGATAATTATTTTTTTTTTTAATAAGAAGGAAGTGCACTAAAGGGATTGGGTCAAGTGCTCATGGAAGAGCTGTGTCTTTAGATGCTTTTTGAAGGAATTCAGTTAAATTGAGAGTCTGATATTATTTTTGTTACATGCATGCAATTTTTATGCTTAAATATTCAATAACTGACATGCAGAACCAATTTAATTATTGTTCGGTTTCTGTTTTTTGACACAATAATAAGTAATATACCATTAATACAATAATAATAACAATAATATTAATAATTGTTATTATTATTGATCTTGATGTTTTTTATTATTATGTTGTTATATTATTTTTATTAATGTTATTGACTACAACAATAAACAGAATATTCATTATGTGTGTAATCATAAGAAATATAATTCCTAATATAATAAATACAGTAATAGTATATATAATAAATTATATTAATTGTTATCATTAAATTTTATTGTTAAATGCTATTATTATTAATTAACACTTCAGTTCTAGCAGGATGTAGTAAACTGGTCCAAAGGGAAAAAGGTTTGAAGAGTGATAACAGCAGTGGGGAGCACACACACAGCAAGTCCACAACCCAAATGCAGCAACCAGCTTTGTCAAATAAATTATAGCCTTCTCATTTCAATCATCAAAGCTATAGGGTTTATGGTCTTTCACTCCGTACGTCAATCAACGCCACTCACAGTTGCTTGGACCCTGAAACACTATCCACGGGAGCGCTTGCATACACACACACACCTCAGTGGCTCTGTTCTGTAAATTCATTGGTTTGTGTCCTATTCTTTCCGTTCACAAAAGATTCCTTCAAGTGCCACAGTGACAATGGCCTTCAGATCAACAGAGCGTAATGATTGCTGTCCAACAGGGCCGGATCAGGATTAATTGAGCCAGAATTAATTTGGGGAATTTCAGAACACTCTGAAAGGAGACTGTAGCAAAGCACGGATTGATTTCAGGCAGCCGAAGGCAGATGTCTACAAAACGTTTTTGGCTTTTTTGTGAGAGTTTTGGAGTTACTCGGCAGCAATTACGGCAACATGAAGGAATTTGTTAAGAGGCGATAATTCAGACCCCATCATATCTCTATGACATTCTATCAGTATGAGTTTCAACCTCAACTTCAAAAGCTTTCAAAATTCAATGAGAGAGGCAGAAATACTCGTGCGACTTTGAAATATGTTTAAAAAAGTTTATCTACAGAAATCAAAAAACTTTCAATTTATTAAAGAGATATTCCACCCAGAAATAAAAACGTATAATTTACTCACCCTCATGTTGTTTCAAACCTGCTTGACTTTCTTTCTTCTGTGAAACACAAAAGGAAATGCAAGAATGTTAGCCTCGGTCACCATTCATTTTTACTGTATAGAAAAAAGATGCAATGAAAGTGAATGGTGACTGAGTTTAACATTCTGACATACACCGACCAGCCACAACATTAAAACCACCTGCCTAATTTTGTGTAGGTCCCCCTCGAGCTGCCAAAACAGCGCCAAACCACATCTCAGAATAGCATTCTGAGATGATATTCTTCTCACCACAATTGTACGGAACGGTTATCTGAGTTACCGTAGACTTTGTCAGTTCTAACCAGTCTGGCCATTCTTTGTTGACCTCTCTCATCAACAAGGTGTTTCCATCCACAGAACAGCACCTCACTGGATGTTTTTTGTTTTTGGCACCATTCGGAGTAAATTCTAGAGACTGTTGTGCCTGAAAATCCCAGGAGATCAGCAGTTACAGAAATACTCAAACCAGCCCATCTGGCATCAACAATCATCCATGTGATTATCTAATCAGCCAATCATGTGGCAGCAGTGCAGTGCATAAAATCATGCAGATACGGGTCAATAGCTTTAGTTAATGTTCACATCAACCATCAGAATGGAGAAATAAATGTGATCTCAGTGATTTGGACCGTGGCATGATTGTTTGTTCCAGATGGGCTGGTTTGAGTATTTCTGTAACTGCTGATCTCCTGGGATTTTCACGCACAACAGTCTCTAGAATTTAAAAAAACACCCAGTGAGCAGCAGTTCTGTGGACGGAAATGCCTTGTTGATGAGAGAGGTCAACAGAGAATGACCAGACTGGATAGAACTGACAAAGTCTACTTTAACTCAGATAACCACTCTGTACAATTGTGGTGAGAAGAATAGCATCTCATAATGCTATTCTGTGATGTGGGTTGGCGCTGTTTTGGTGGCATGAGGGGGACCTACACAATCTTAGGCAGGTGGTTTTAATGTTGTGGCTGATCGGTGTATATATCAATTTCTGTGTTACACTGGGAGAAAAGAAAAGTCATACAGTTTTGGAACAACATAAGGATGGAAATAATTATGACAAAACATGTATTTTTGGGTGTACTATGCCTTTAATAGAGGTTTTTGTATTGGTATCAAAAAGAAAATAAGTGTTATCGCCATTCCTTATAGCTTAGTCTCAGAAACACAGCAGTTTGTACATAAGGTACATTTTACAGATTGAAACAGGATTTTATAGCAACTACAAATGAGTACTGCAGACCTCTCAGTCTTAATAGTCTCATGTGTCACAGCTCCCATTACAAAGCAAGCTTGATTATCGTGACTAATGCAGATAATTACTTAATCTTAGATTTATTTGTAAGTCAATGAATGAGGTAGTATTTATATTATTAGCATCTGAAGATCAAAGCTATTCATTTAATATGACTTAAGTGTAAGATTAATGTTGTTGTTTTTTTTCCCAAAGCAAGTTTCTTTTTTACTTTTCTTTTTTTTCACTCAAGGGGAAAATATCTTCTGTCCAGCAGTCATGCTTTTTAACCGAACATGATGTCAGCCTAATTTTATGATCATAACCAGCCACACACATACAGTACACTCCCACTCATGGAGCAAAAACATCAAATTTACAAACAGCTACTCAAGTTCTGATGAAATTACTACACATAACATTGTCAAGGGAGGAGGGGGAAAAAAGACAGAACAGAATTCCCTGTGGTAAAGACCCTGTCTGGTTCCACCAACACAGTAAACAAAATTTGCTCAGTCTGTCATTGCATTAAAAACAGAGTTGGGCCTCTTTCACTGCTGGCATCTCCTCAGCTCTGTTTCAAACACCATGTGACTTGCCAGCATGGCTCTTTTTTTGCACTGAAAGCCAATTTAGGGACTGACAGACAGGCTCCTTCATGTCACACTTTATAGGCTACTGCCTGCATGCTGACCTGTTTGAGAGGTTTTACCATGAAGAGTTGGCTCTAACACTACAAGTGCACCTTCTAGATCTTTTCTGATGGATGATGGCATGATAAGATTTCACTTTTATTCCAAGCAGGATTGATAAACATGTTCTTCCTCCTACTTTTACATACATCCAGTGGCGGCCCATGTTTTTCAAAAGTAAGGATGCACTTACTGTTGTTTGTGGTATCTGCAATGTTGCTCTTAAAAGCTGCTCAAACTACTACTCAAACATTGAAACTTCTTATCTAAAATAATAAACTAGGCTCAAAATTTTTTTCAATTGTTTCGCATGTACCTCCGAGCCACCAAACACATTGCGCTTGACAGTGATGCATTTACATTTCATATGCTGTCAATCATGATGAAGTCCCACCAATTTGAGCAGTGGACCGATCATCAAATAGAGAAGCAGGGCTTCCTAGTGGGACAAAAATATATTGATTGAAAACCCAATGTCCAATAGGCAATCAGATGCAGATTCAATGCAAATAGCACTCCTGATGCTCTATAGACTCTTAGAGAAGCACTATATTTGGGCGGAACCTTAAATTATGTGTTTAGAACCTCTTGTCCAATGAACATTGATCTTTTGCGCCATTGATATTAATGGTACAGGTTTCTGCCAGGCTCTATGGGCCGTGCACCCACTGCATTCTATAGACATAATCAGGTGGAAAAGTGCAGATTATGTTCCTTGAACAAACGGCAAAACAGTGATGTGTGATATTTTTATTCGCTGAAATATTGAAATGCACAAACAGTAATATGTAATTTAAATAGATTATCTGAACATACAGTATATTGAACTCATCATTGCCACATTTCTCATGAAATTTTAAATTTGCCACATCACTAGAGTAATCTACCATCTTTTGCAAACAGTAAATATATATTTATCAAATAACAAAGTGGCAAAGATTTCTATTTTTCATGTTAGTTGGCATCAAATGAAATTATACCATGAGTTTGCACTCAAAGTATTCTAACATTTTATTTGCTTCAGTATAGTATAGAACAATTAAATCTTCATGTCTCATCTTTGACAAAAATCAATAAACTATTTCAGCTCTGGGCCGTTTAAAATTTGTATCGACATGGCACACTTTTCTAATTAGATCTAATGCTTTACTCCTCAATAGTCTGAGGAATTTACTACGCACTTTAATAGCGTCTACTGCACGGCTTCAAGTTTCAGACATTCTCTGAATGTTGGGCTTCTTATCAAGCACCACTTGTTTTAAGCCAAGTCATAGGAGGAAAACAAAAGGGTTAAAATTCTTCAGAAACTTTTGATTACAATCTAAAACATTCAACATGCCTTCAAAGCACAATTCCATAAATGCAGGTATATGCTTTCTTTCTGGAGTTTGAAGGCATTACAGCATTTGTTTAGGCAGATCATAATAAAGCTAGCTGAAATAAATAAAATAGCCGATGGTCAATTTGGAGTTCCATGAGCTTCGCATAACTAAAACTTTACATTACATTATGTAACGGGAGCCAGCTGGTACGTGATAGCTGTGCGGTATACGTAAACCTCACTCCCCTGGCCTCAAGAGGCACACTAGCGACTAACGCAACAAGCAATTTGTGAAACTGCTGAACGACATGAATTGCAGCCTATCAAAACATCTTACATTGCATAAACAGTTATTTGGAGCAGGATTTTGGACCAATGAGTTTCCACAATATACACGCCTTTGTATAGCATATGATTGTTGTAAGGCCTCCAAATGAAGATTTGCTGAGTGGTAGTGTCAGCTTGCTTCTTCCTACAAGCATAAATGGTGAAACTGTGCTCACTCTTGTTTCATTCTTTCCATGTTTCAGTGTTTAGCTGTGTCCCAAATGACGCACTATACACTAAGCACTTACACTATACACTATGCACTCAGCCATGTAGTGTATGAATTTTCAAAGTGTAGTATCGTCCCTTAGGGACCACTTAACTTTTTTTTATTACACGTAGGTATTTGCTGTTTAACAGCTGACGGAAGTGACGTATGCGATGGGTTGCAGCTAGCTTGAGAATGTTAGCCAATGTCAGTTCAACACTTATAACTCAAACAACATACAGTGCATATTCACACAGCGTGGGATGATGGTAAAGTGTTCAACTTACATTTGTAGGGGGCCTGGGTAGCTCAGCGAGTACTGACGCTGACTACCACCCCTGGAGTCGCGAGTTCGAATCAGGGCGTGCTGAGTGACTCCAGCAAGGTCTCCTAAGCAACCAAATTGGCCCAGTTGCTAGGGAGGGTAGAGTCACATGGGGTAACCTCCTCGTGGTCACGATTAGGGGTTCTCGCTCTCAATGAGGCGCATGGTAAGTTGTGTGTGAATCGCGGAGAGTAGCATGAGCCTCCACATGCTGTGAGTCTCTGCGGAGTCATGCACAGCGAGCCACGTGATAAGATGCGTGAATTGACTGTCTCAGAAGTGGAGACTTGTCCTCCGCCACCCGGATTCAGGTGAGTAACCGTGCCACCACGAGGACCTACTAAGTAGTGGGAATTGGGCATTCCAAAATAAAAAAATAAATAAAAAACTTACATTTGTAAGGTGCTGTCTTCACAGAAGTTTCGCTAGTTGCTACATTCTCCATTATTTACAATTGTTTTGTCCAACCAGCAATACAGCTAGGTAACTCCACCCCTTCCGCTATGTACGGCAAAGCATACATGTGCTGAATGCATAAAGTGTCCAACATTCCACACTCCAATTTGACGACTGAAGAAGTGCATCATCCGGGTACTGATAGTACACTTCTTTTTGTTGCATTTTCAGTGTTAACATACTGTAAAGAGGAGGCGAGAAGCAGCTTTCCTGGTTCAGGTAAAGGTTTATTTTCTCTCTGTAGTACAATTGCAGTCTCAGAGTCTTTACTTTATTCACTAAGTTAATCTATAGTCTCACACCGCTTCACAAAAATAAACTCTCATCATTTATACTACGAAAACTTCTTTGCTTCTTAATCGGGTCTGTGGTGCCCAGGCTCTCTCTCTTCTACTTGCGGTGTGGCTCTATTTATGCCGTTCTCCCCGTGCTCACTGAAATTAGAGACAGGTGTTAGACATAATTTAGCTCAGGTGTAAGCGCCCTTACCGCTTTCTCTCTCTCCGGAGAGATGCTTGACCACGCCCCCGCTGCCACACATACTACTCGCACTACTTGCACTACAAAATTATGTTGCATAGTGCAGAAGTGTGTGGTTTGGGACCCACCTTATGGTTTTGCTGTCTGAGCTTTGTTATTGGGGTTGATTTTAAAAAAATATGTGGCAAAATGAACAGCATCCCCAAGAGATGTGTACCTTTTTATGTGTCCACGTGGAGAAAGAGTGCCCTTACAAAGCGGTATGTGCCCTCAGTCCAGTGATATGCCATGCTTTTGTCTCTGGATAAGAAAGAGACAAGTTACAAGTCTAGAAAGCATCATACAGAATATACTTCTTGTAATGTTGAAGAGAAAAATGCTTCTCAGTAAATATATCACTCCACACACCATTCACACTTACCAGAACACCTTTTAATGATCTGTCTGACACAAAGGTAGGAAGCACAGGCTCATCAGTTCAGCATTAAACACTTGTTGATACGCTATATGGAAGCATGCACTCCTGAAATCTAGTGAGAAGCAGGGTTGTGCAAAATGTAGAATGTCAGAATTAACTCTCCCTTTCAATTCATTAATTTAAAATTTATTGGCCACGACCCACAAGAAGTTGGAATGGAATGATAGGAAGTGGAATTTACTGAATTGCAATTCAAAGAAATTCAACAGTCACACTACACAATTTCATTAGTCCAATTCACATTTTGTGACAAATAATTACATTATTAATTTTGACTAAGTATGCCTATTTATTTCTTAACAGGTAGAATGACATTTTTTTTTTTACTTAGACACGACTTTTCTCTCGCTCTAAATAGAAAAAAAAAAAAACTTAAAATAATACTGCCATCGCAAGAGTTTGTTTTTGATTTACAGCACCAGAAATGGCCACCACACTGTTTTCAGATAACTCTATAAAATAAAATTATATATATATATATATATATATATATATATATATATATATATATATATATATATATATATATATATATATATATATAGATTGATTGATTGATTGTTTAATATTGAGCAAATCAGAGCCTTCATGGAAATTATGTGTTCTTCCACCATAAAATGTAAATGTTTTAAATATAGTAAAATAAATGTAATACAAATTTCTCTTGGTGGCATTTTAAACATTGTTACATTTTATAAGGTTTATGTGACGAGGAGGAGGGTGTGGCCAGGCCGTGATGGAGCACGTCCAGTGCTGAATCAGCTGATCAGCGGGAGAGCGAGATAAAGGGCGGACGGAGATGCCGGTTCAAGAGAGAGAGAGACGCATGCGGCCGCATTGCATGTTTGTTTATGTTGGATTTAAGTTTATCATTAAACTTTATTTTTACTGTTCAGCCAGTTCCTGCCTCCTCCTTGCCCGTCCTTTATGTGTTACAGTGGTGCTGAAACCTGGGAGGGAGGAAGGATGCGCTGTCACAGAGTCCTTGTTGCTGCCATCCACCAGGGGAGACTAAGCATACTAAACATACTGTATATCTCAATTTTGATCTAAAACACATTGCACACAGAAGATATAATACACTTCCTGTTTCCCATTTTTCCCCATTAATTTAATGCCTCACCATGACAACACCGTTCGATATATAAAAATCTTTTCGCAATTTAGCATCTTCAATGTCTTGGCATAATGTCGTCTAAATGTGGTGACAGTCAATCACCTCGGAGGAGTACTTTAAGGTTCGGAGACTGCAATATTTAAAAAATCAAAAATGTCTGACTTCCTGTTGGGTGGAGCTAATGACTATGATTATGAAAGTTGTTTGGCTTGATGAGAACTATACATGTACCAATTTTGGTGACTGTAGGTGAAAATGGGGGTGCTACTGAACCCTCCTTCATGACCATTTTCAAGGGGGCGCAACAGAGTAGATTACACAGTAATCTTAGTAAGCACGCACCAGTTTTTTTAGTGACTGTCTGAACCGTCTATTTTCAAATAACAGGAGGCGCCATAACCATTGCATTTTTAATATGCATGTTAAATTGAAGTTCAGTTTGAAGACGCTGCATTGTGTTCCATTTAGCTGCGCTCTGTCTAGCTCTGTCTAGCTGTCTGAAACACTCGCCTGCTGTATATGCATTGCTTCAGCGTGTTGAGTCCACTGCCACATGCTCCTGGTGTTTGTGTGTGTGTGTGTCCCCAAATGTTCGTTCTTGTGAGGAAAGCCACGATGCTCTGTATTGTTGTTGCTGTGATTCATGAAGCATTCCATTCAACTCGGAGAGTCTGAATTTCCACGGAATATGAAACGGAATGACATTTTATATTGGACATCTAACTTGGAAACTCATGCAGAAATCTTCAACTCCCATTTCGTCGAGATACAGGTGCGTGTTGTTTCACGCAGGGCAGGGAGGTTTACGGTCAGTGACAAACATTTACTTTTATTAAATAATATCCATTAACGAGTCAAATTTCTTACATGAAATATCAATAAAATGTGTTTAGCAAACATTTTGCAGAGACAGATGTTCAAAACACGGTTAATTACACTCTCTTTTGATTATTGTAATGATAGCATTACAGTGTTGTATCAGTTTGGTTGCTATGAGACGTTTCTGACAATCAATGTACCCCTCAAAACCACAATGTAATCAATCTCAAAATTAGAAATAAGCTCACTCTTTGTTTGTGTGTTTAGTTGTCAGGTACTTGTCACTGGATTTCGAATTAAGTGAAATGTCACACCATGCGTGATCACTATCGATCATCGTTTTCATGATCGATCATTGCTGCCATGTCTGAGTACCCGAGTACTCAAATACTCGTGCCCATCCCTATATTGAAGCAATTTGGGTACATGTATGAAGACCATTTTAGAGTCTGTTGTAAGTGCCACACTTACTGCTGCCAGTTGGTGGCGCTATGACCGTGACCCAAAATAGTCAAATCCATGTGATTAGCCCTGTGATTAGCCCCCAAGGCTAAACATACATCTCAATTTTTATCTAAATCAAATATTGCACACAGAAGATAATTGACACTTCCTGTTTCCCATTTTTTGCCATTAATTTAATGCCTCGCCATGGCAACACCATTCGATATATCAAAACCTGTTTGCAATTTAGCGTCTTCATTGTCTTGGCATAATGTTGTTTAATTGTGGTGACTTGTTGGTTAATGTTGGTTCATGTGGTCTCATGAATCACCTAGGAGGAGTACTCCTCTGCACTTTCAGTGCTTGGGCCCTAATAATAATCCTTAGAAGAACAATAGGGTCTCCACGCTTTCAGTGCTTGGGCCATAATAATAATCCTTATAAGAACAATAGGGCCTCTGCACTTTTAGTACATGGGCCTTAATAAAACCATGCAAATGGTAAAACAATGCAAACAAATTATAAATGCCCCAGTGCGTACTGGGAAGAGGGTACATTGAGGGTACATACCACATAAACGTAGACCAATTTGAACAAAAATAAATACATAATCCAACTCACTGTGGTGATTCTTGGTTCAACTTAGTACATTGTAATAGAAAAACTGCATTGAGATGCAATAATGTTGCCAAGCCCAAAAAACTACAATAATCAAGTAAATCTTTCATTGTTTTTTCAGCATTGTTTACTTGATATTAGACCATTTTTACAGTAAAATGTTTCTGGAACTACCCCATTTTTTATGCATATGATAATATGATAACATGTTTCATGTTATACTGAAAAATTAAATGTTATAAAAAAGAAAAATAACTTGAAAATATTCATATGTATTTGTTTGAATTTAATTCCATTTTAATTCTGCTTTCTTAAATTCCAATTCGAATTGCAATTCTACATCCTTTTTGCTTCATCAATTCAAATTAAATCAAAATTGAATTGACCCTTCGCTATGCTCCACCCCCCTTGGTTACGGTCGCTTGCTCTGACAAGTTCTGCAGAACTTCCCATAGGAATGAATAGGAGAATGCTGTGAACGGTGCATTTTTTGGCAAAATATTCGTATAAACGTTATTGACAATATTCTTACGTGGGCTGGAATGAACAGTGACATTGTAAGGCATATTTATCTGATGTTTTTGTAAAAGAAATTGTTAAATTACACAGTAATTTGATTGAAAACTGTGGAGACTGTGAATAGAGAAAGTGTCATTTGATAGTGATTCCACTGTAATTCCACACCTGATAACATTAGTGTAAGTGAACGGAATTAATCGTCTTTACTAAGACCTGAAACAATACATAAATTAATGTTAAGTTATTAGCTTTGATTTACCTCAGAGCAAATGTAAGTGTCCTTGCTGATGTTATTCATGTTCATTTGGGAATGAGGGGTATTACAGTTTTATCTATTGTATGCTCTTCTTGACATTTATTTAAAGATTTTTTAAAAGAAAAAAAAACACTGCATGTGTCCTCTCTGGGTACCTAGTCTTGTTATTACAAGTGACCTAACAACAATGCGTTTTAAAATTTTTTGATAATTTTGATAAAATCTTGCTTAAAACAACTCAAACACATATTACTCCCATAGGCTCTCATTGGAACATAGCAAACGCCTGTCCTGGAAACAGCTGCTAAGAAAGGATTAGTCAGAAACACTTTTAAGGTGGAACTTAGCGAAGTGTCAATTGGCATTCTTCATTCATTTCTGAATGGTGCATAATCCTGGTAAGAAGCCACCAAGATTCAGTTGTCGCCTTCGGCTTGCTCACTGGGGCTCTAAATACAATTATTATTTCATTACTTATAACACAATTTACAATCGTATTTTATCAAACTACACAATGATGACTCTAAGACATTATAGACATTGCAGTTTCATTTTCTGTTAATGCATGACCTTCTGTAAAGCTGCTTTGAAATGATGTGTGTTGTGAAGGGCGCTATACAAATAAAAATGACTTGACTTGACTTGTTATTCTACTGAATTGTGTTGCTCTGCCAACTGTATAGCAGTGTTGTATAAATTATCCATTCATCATACTTAAGTAAAAGTTAAGATACCTTCATGAAAATGGACTCAAGTAAAAGTTTAATTTGCTCATTAGGAAAATACTTAAGTAAAAGTATTAAAGTAACTGATTTTAAATTTACTTAAGTATCAAAAGAACAAGTAAATCACATAAATTATGGAACAGCTAATTAAACCCATGGCAACTTATTTGATTGGCGGTGCTCATCATTTACTCACTCTCATGCCATCCCAGATGTGTATTGTTTTTTTTCTTCTGCTGAACACAAATGAAGATTTTTAGAAGAATATCTCAGCTCTGTAGGTCCATACAATGCAAGAGAATGGTGACCACAAACTTGAAGCTCCAAAAATGAGATAAAGGCAACATTAAATTAATCCATAATACTCCAGTGGTTTAATTTATGTCTTCTGGTGAGATCCAGTTGGTTTAAATATATAACTCTTTTTTTCAATGTACATGACGCATGTGCAGAGCGCTAGATGGCACCATAGGAAGTGTAATCGAGCTTGAAATCATGATAGACTGCCGTCAAGATGTACAGTGAAAATGGGGTTATATTTTGGTCTGTTCTCACCCAAAACCAACTGGATCACTTCAGAAGACATTGATTAAACCACTGGAGTCTTATGAATTACTTTTATGCACGCTTCATTTGCTTTTCATATGGCCACCATTCACTTACATTGAAAGGACCTACAAAACAGTTATTCTTCTAAAAAAAAAGGGTTTTCCATGTAACCCATTATGATGGCCTTCTCGGCCACATTGTTTGTGTGTGTGTTTGTGTGTTGTCTTTCTCTTTCTCTCCCTCTCTCTTAAAGGTGCACTCAGTAATTCTAATCCAATACACTTTTTGTCAAATTCTGCAAATATCTCCTCACATTCTGCTTGCTGTCTGTTGTGTGGGTGGGCTGAAAAAAAATCTAGTATTTGTACAAAAACAAAGTGGATCAGACCGATCCACACAACACTACTCCAGCCAATCAGCAACAGGGGGTGGTTCTTGTGCGTGCATAGGATGGGGGTGGGGGCAGAGTGAGAGGGAAATTCATTAGAACAGCGACAGTAAATCTGGCTGATGCAAACTTTCTAAACTCCAAGGAGGCAAATGGCTGAGAAACAGACTAAGAAAAAAAGGTCAGACGAATATAAACAGAAAAAGAAGTATTATGATAAGTCGAGGGCTAGGAGCCACGTCAACATCGGCAAGACTTTTTAGCAGTGGAGAACTCCGAGAGGTAAAAGGCTTGAAGACGGATGCAGAAGTTACTCTTTTTCTTCTCGATAGGAGGGTAACTTAAATTTTGCTATGTTTCACAGAACCCTTATGCTGTCGTTGTGATGATGTTAGATTTAGTAGCAGGAGAGTTGTGAGTGTCTGGAGCTGGTGTGCATAAAACTGTCTCACGTGCATGAATTTGGTGGGAGGAGCTTCCAAAGGAGCACTGAAGGGAGGGGTGTGTTTGTTTTGGCAGTTGAGTTTGAATATCAACAATGGTTCACAAGAATCTCTGAGTGCACCTTTAATCACTCTCAGGTGTGTGTGTGGTAACCAGGTGAGCTGATTGTTGATGGGGCGCACCAGTGCGCAGTGTGGTTCCTCCCTATATAAACTGAGTGTTTCATGGTTGGGTTGCGCTATGGGAGACGGTTGTTCGTGAGCTGTGTCGGCTAATTCAAGGGCGCTCAGGCGCATACTGATTTTTTTTCCGGGTTCCCGCTGCTGGAGCAGTGAGTTTGTGGTTGATGCTGTCTGAATTTCAGAGTTTGCTGTTTTTTCATATACAGAACTGTCAATAAACGTCTGTTTCTGCTACTCTCGTCACCCCTTTCACATCTGTTATTGCATTTTATTTTTAAACCCATCCACTGACATACAGATGCAATCATGTTTTATTAAAATAAAAAGATATTTTGGGGCGAATTAGAATCCAAAACCTCTAAAAACTAAAGGCAAAGGTTGCCACTAGATCAATCAGTCATGTTCTTAATCAAAGCGCTGATGTATTAATTAACCTACTGATTAACAAAATTCCAAGACTGATGGTGGCAGATGTAGAAATGAAATTACCATATTATGTTAAATATTTATTTGGGTGCTTGAATTGGTCATTAAGAATGATTGTTGATCAAAACAGGTAACTTAAAAGAATATTTTACTGTGCATAACATAATTAATATTCATGAGTTTTGCAGCACTGCCCCCCACAGTACAATTTTCTGTACAATTTATTTGTATTTAGACCTAATTTGTGTTAATCTTCACTTTCAAGTGGATTATTCCGGCTGTTACAAAGGTGATAGGCCTTCAGGACATTATTAGCAAAATAACATGGGATATGCATACATTTTCCATCCATGGGTACACTTAACAAAGGAAGTGATGTTTTGTCCAGATTGCTGGTTCTAAATGTCAAGCTAAGGAACATTTAAATTTGTTGACGTGGTAAATAGACAATGTCTTGGTACTCTGGAGATATACATTTTGTTACTTAATTTTCATTATGCAAATATATATATATTTATATTATATTTTTTAATGTTGGCAAATCTGTAGCAAAATGGTTACTATGTGGTTCCTGTGGAAATGCAGTTGTATCACAAATTCATGGACATTTATAATTTGATAATGACTCCAATTAATGAACAAGTACTTGTTGCAATGAAGCTTGGTACCTTAATCCATAAGAACTACGCATGGGCACTTGCTTTGATGTTGCCACCCCTCATAGTCTGCATGCCACCCCATAAAAAAATTATAGATCCACCCCTGTTTGTACTTTGTTACTATACACCTCTGCTGTATAGATCACAGGACATTCAATCATCTTAAAGTAATTTAATAAATTAGAGTGGTTAAGAAAAGATGAACTCTAAACTCTCCATCTTTTCTCCATTCCAACTATAAACACCTCGTTATGGACGCTATTTTAGAGACTTATTGAAAACATTGTAAATCATTAGTATTTAAGTTCTAGGCCAGGCTGTTAGATGTTTCTACAGCTGACTTTACGGGTAATATTTGGTTCTCTTAAATAACATTACGATTTTGCAGTTTGTAAAGTTAAGAAAACAGCATCAATCTGAATTTATTCCCCTCCACCACTTCATACATTCCACAGAAGGGGGTAGATGACAAAAAAAAAAAAAAAAAAAAGAACTGCTCACATATGAAATCATACAGTACATCATCTTACAATGTTGCTGGTACCACTTCAAGTTATTGCCTTTATGTGTTCATATGAGTCTTGTGGATAGAAAAGGATTTTGTTTACTTTGAAACTAAATGGAATGTCTGCGTTAGATTTATTAATACTGACAGGGCCATTTGGAAACAATCATCAAAAGTGTCATGGAAAAACCGCTACGTCATGGCCTGCTAGAGGCTCCTCCGCTCTGCCAGCATCAATATTTTCACCCAGCTTCACTGTGTCTGTCGTCTAACAACATGTTTATGTTTCGGAGTGAATCCAACTTCCATTTAGTTAGACATATTGTTTTCTAAAGATTGATTGAACTATCTAGGCCTAATGTAGAAAAAGTTTTACAAGATTACAAAAGTTAGAATAAAACAGAAAATCGATATTCAACTTTTAGTTCACTAAGTCCAAGCAACTTAAAAGGTGCTTTAAGTGATTTTTTTTTAAGGAATTTCACGCAAAAAAACTTTCTTACCAACAGGGACAAAAAACAAAATGTTTTTCGTTTTGGTTCGTTCTGAGCATAAACTGTATTTTTTCGTTCCAGTTCAGAAGTTCCACAGCCTCCTTTCCAAATGATTACTGACAGGGTTGGGGAGTAACGGAATACATGTAACGGGATTCCGTATTTAAAATACAAAATATAAGTAACTGTATTCCACTACAGTTACAGTTTAAATCATTGGTAATTAGAATACAGTTACATTCAAAAAGTATTTTGATTACTGAAGAGATTACTTTGCATTTTATTGTCATTTGTTTCATTTAATATTTAGTCCTTTCAGATGGAAAACATTTATATATATAAATGATGCGATCCAAAGTGCATTTGAACAGCGGTGAAACACTTTCTTATGATGTGTTACATTCATACAAGCAGACAGAGAAGTAAGTTTGAAGTAAGTTTGGAGCAGAAGAAATAGAAATAAACCTTGTGTAAATTGTTAGCTTTATGCTAAGCTAAAATGCTATTTCTAGCCATTTTACAAGCACATGTTACCAGGCAAGATCATGATTTTTTTATCAAGAAAATTCATGTTAGATCATAATTTCTTTTTTTCTAGTAAGACCTTTGTATTAGAGCAAAAATCATATTCTTGATAATAATTTTTATCAATTCTAAAAATCCTTAAAACAAGATCAATTTGATTTATCTTGTTTTAGAAACAACACTGCATAAGATATTTAGGTTTTTCAGAGAATGTATTTTTAACGTGTTTTTTTTTTTTTTTTTTTTGTCTTACTGTACTGGCAGAGTTTTTATAGTCAAAACAAGTGAAAAAATCTACCAGTGCTGAAGAAGTAATCCAAAGTATTTAGAATACATTACTGACCTTTAGTAATCTAACGGAATATGTTACAAATTAAATTTTACAGCATGTATTCTGTAATCTGTAGTGGAATACATTTCAAAAGTAACCCTCCCAAACCTGGTTAGAATAAATTAATAAACGGTTAATAACATTCTTTTTAAAATGGCAGTACTCTGCGCTAAGGGGTGGGTGAAATACCAATTGCAGTGTTGCCAGATCTCACAAGAGAAACAAGCAAACTGGTCTGGAAAAATAAGTCCAAAATAAGCCACTTGCTTAACCAAAATAAGCAAAAACAAGCAATAAATTTTTTTCTTGTGTGGTGGATTTATCAGCATAGAAATCAAAACAACTGTTAATTAACAGTTAAATATAATTTTATTTAAAGATCTGCTTCTCAGTCAAAACCAGGCAGCATCAAATCAGTATTAATGCAACATATCTAACAATAATTCAGTGAAGACTTGGAAATAACTGAGAAAAGTACTCTTTACCTCTAATAATGTTTTCATTGTATCTGGATTAGCCGTGCATGTATACTGTATGTAGTTTTTATACTTATTTGTTAAAAAGGTCTTCATTCAGAGAATGCAACATCCACAATGGGCTGTTAGGCAAAGAAATGTGTAATGCAGCAGTTTCCTTCAGGATCAAAGCACATGTTTCATTTTTCAGGCAGCATGAAGTGGTGTAGCTCCAAAAATGTACTGCGAAAAACCCTTTGGCCTTTGGTTTTATGAAAAAATTATTGGAATGAAATTAACCGGTTAAAACCATTACAAGCATTTAAAAATAAAGTTTTCACTCTGGAAAAATTTTAAATCTTTTCCGGTTTTCATTTACGTTCTGCTAAAGATTTCAATCATTTTCGGTTTTCCATTAGCATTCCCATTCATCTCAATGGCAGTTACTCAGCTGGCGCGTGCACCCCCAGAAGTATGCAACCTGCATGCTGCCATCTTTGCTCATGGGCACACAGATTTTGAGATAATCACTTGAGCTGTTAATGCCATGTGACTAATTACTCTATTTTGGAAAAGAGCTGCATAGGATTGTTAATTTAGTAGATTTTCTGTGGAAAAACGGAACTTCTATGAAGTGGAAAGTTTGTGTCTGCCGTCATAATGCTACTACAGCTAAGCACAACATACTTTATGTTGTTGCATCTGATGCTGAGATTTATGGCTAGAGAAACCCCCATGAACCCTTGTGAGTCACTAAATTAATTTTGTGTGTATGGTCAAAGCATGGGGACTTACAAGGATAGTTCACCCAAAAATTTAAATTCTCTCATCATTTACTCACCATCATGCCATCCCAGATGTGTATGACTCTCTTTCTTCTGTTGAACACAAACAAAGATTTTTTGAAGAATATTTCAGCTCTGTATGTTCATACGATGCCAGTGAATGGGTACAAATAGCACATACGGGCATAATAAAAGTAATCCATACAGCTTCAGTTAGTTAAATCCATGTCTTCAGATGTGATATGATAGATGTGGGTGAGAAACAGATCAATATTTAAGTCCTTTTTCACAATAAATCTTCACTTTCACATTCTTCATCTTTTGTTTTTGGTATTGTTCGTGCATATTGCCACCTACTGGGCAGGGAGAAGAATTTATAGTTAAATAGTACTTAAATATTGAACTGTTTCTCACCCACACCTATTATACTGCTTCTTGAGGATATAAATTGAACCACTGGTGTCTTATGGATTAATTTTATGCTGCCTTAATGTGCATTAATGTGCTTCCAAATTTACCCATTCACTATCATTGTGAGGACTTGCAGAGCTGAGATATTCTTCTAAAAATCTTTGTGTTCAGCAGAAAAAAGAAAGTCATAAACATCTGGGAAGGCATGAGGGTGAGTAAATGATGAGAGAATTTTCATTTTTGTTTGAACAATCCCTTTAAAGAAATATTCTGGGTTCAATACAAGTAAGGCTAAATTAACATCTTATGGGTATACTTTTGAAACAGCGAGTATTTTAACATTTACGGATTGGCCCCATTCACTTTCATTGTAAATTCCTCACTTTAACCCGGCTATTTGCTTTTATTAAAGAAAAATAAGGACAAGTCAAAAAAATGTATATTTTATTTGTATTTTTTGTGGTAATCAGCATTACGCCACAAATGCTGTTTATTGAGCTTACCTTGTATTGAACCCAGAATTTCTTTATGCCTAATTTCTCAAATGCATATCATGGAAAGAGACGCATTTTTTCTCTTGAACGAACTAAAGCACCCTAGGTGAACAAAGCCTGTGTTTATACAACGTTGTTTTAAAATTAGTTTGCAAATTTGTGATGAACATCAAATAAAAGTGTACTGCTGAACAACCTCGAAAAGACAGACATCAAAGTTATCCATCATAACATTAAGATATTAATATTAAGTAACCTAGCTACAATCTTCTCAGCTGGGCATGTGCGATTGAAAATAAAGGATGTCGCGTCTACACCACACCCACAATTAATTTTAATCAATCATTAACACTCTACAAATGGCCAAGATTTTCTACTGTAGGTGAAGAATTTCAGGGATGTGTGCAAACAGGACAAAATATCACCAACCGAACACCTAAACAGAACAAAAATGTACATCTCGTGGTAATTTTTTTAAGTGAGCTAAAAGAGGGGGCCTGAGTAGTTCAGTGGTAAAAGACGCTGGCTACCACCCCTGGAGTTCGCTAGTTCGCTAGTTCAAATCCCAGGGTGTCTCCTAAGCAACCAAATTGGCCCGGTTGCTAGGGAGGGTAGAGTCACATGGGGTAACCTTCTCGTGGTCGCTATAATGTGTTTTGTTCTCAGTGGGGCACGTGGTGAGATGAGCATGGATGCCACAGTGGATGGTGTGAAGCCTCCACACGCGCTATGTCACCATGGCAACGTGCTCAACAAGCCACATGATAAGATGTGCAGGTCTCAGTCAGTCTCAGACACAGAGGCAACTGGGATTCGTCCTCCACCACCCGGATTGAGGCAAATCACTATGTGACCACAAGGTCTTAAAAGCACATTGGGAATTGGGCATTCCAAATTGGGAGCAAAAAATAAAAAATAAAAAGTTTGTCCACTAAGTATAATTATGATTTTATGGGTATGTGTAAATAATTGCTATTTGGAATAAATAAATGTTAGATAATTAATTAATAATTATATTAAGTGATTTTAATGAAGCTTTGCTAAAAATAATTGTGGGTTATGTAGTCACCATTAGGCTGAAAGTATTCCTATTAGGAATTATTTAATTAAAATTGGTTATCACACTTTAAATGCAGTGCATCAAAAGTAGATTTTGTTGTACTGCAGAATATTGGAGAGGGGACATTTTTGTTCAAAGGTTGACCCACGATCTGTTACTTACCATTAACACCCTAGCTACTAAAACATTAGTAAGTTGAGTCAACATGAAATTTTTACAGTGTGGGTTTAGGTACACCACATGTGGTTAAGGTACAGTATCTGCACAGACTAACACTTTCACACATGGTCAGAGACATGACGCATGCCGTAATTGTCAGGGCCAGGAAGGATTTGGGGTTGGTTGTAATATATCAACTGTTTAAATGGCTCAATTCAACATGTGTTGCATGTGTTTATTTTAAAATTAAGCGTTTTCATATTAAATCAAATACAAAGCAGACCCATAAATAATTTTTCCCTCTCAAATGAAAAAGTGGCATCAATTTACTTCTGTTGTACCAACAAACCCTAAACTTTCATATACTTTAAATCCTCTTCAACACTGACCAGGTGATATGTGTAACAATGTAAAAACAAACAATAAGTACTGTATACTTTTATAAAGAAGTAGGTTTTCAAACCGGCATGATTAAATATATCAACTTTGTTCTGTCCTGGCAAATTTCTGCAAGAATTTTTTTTTTATTATTATTCAAATGTAAATCAAATGTGCTTTTATACCTTAGGCAAATTTATAATCTTCTCTATTCAAGACAAGCAATGTGACTGGCTTTGCCTCTAGAAGCAGTTAGCCCTATACTCTATACTTTAAACACTTCAATGATGAATTCAGCATGTGTAAGGTATTATGGCATTTGTTTCTGCACCCTTTATCAGTTATGAGTTTACAGGCCACCAGGCTGCATTTCTTCACACAACACAGGAGAAAGAGTAGGCAAGTTTGTTTGATAGTTCATGCCTCCCACCACTGGCTGCTAAATGGGGTGGGTGGGTAAGGGAGCAGGGAAAGGGGTGCATCAGTAGTAGTAAACTGTGTTTGTTTCAGCTAAGAATATTGTATACCCTAACTTCCTCCTAGATTTAAAGTAAAGAGTTTAGCATTTAGACTGTGGCTGCTGACAGTTTAACAGCGTGTTTTCAAGTTAATTAGCTACACATCTCTCATTGCAAGCAGACCCATTACTGTGTAAACATACTTGGGGGAAAGCACACAAACAGTACTGAGCCAACATTTACACAGGCAAGATTCCCTCTAAAGCACAGTGTGAATGTAAAACGAGATCTTGCCTCTAGAGAACTGCACTTAGACACCAGCAATAATGTCACGTTATTAACCCCAGCTTTATTTTGTCTCTCAATGTGGTTTTTATGCCTTAAAGGAATAGTTCACCCAAAAATGAAAATTCTCTCATTATTTACTCACCCTGATGCCATCCCAGATGAGTATGACTTTCTTTCTTCTACAGAACATAAACAAAGTTTACATTAGGAAAATATTTCAGCTCCGTAGGTCCAAAATGTTGACGCTCCACAAATCACAAAAAGGAAGCATATAAGTAATCCATATGACTCCAGTGTTTAAATCCGTATCCTCAGAAGCAATATGATAGATGTGAGTGAGAAACAGATAAATATTTAAGTCCATTTTTGCTAGAAATCTTTCTCCCTGCCCAGTAGGGGGCGTATGCATGAAGAATGTGAATCACCAAAAACACAAGAAGAAGAATGTGAAAATTAAAGTGGAGACTGACTGAGCAGGGAGGAGAATTTATAGTAAAAATTGACTAAAATATTGATCTGTTTCTCACCCAGACCTTTCAGAGACATTGATTTAAACAGTGGAATCATATGGATTACTTTTATGCTGACTTGTGTGATTTTTGGAGCTTCAAAATTTTGGCACCCATTCACTTGCATATTATGGACCAAAAGAGCTGAGAAATTCTTCTAAAAATCAGTTGTGTTCTGCTGAAGGAAAAAAGTCACACACATCTGTGATGGCATGAAGGTGAGTAAATGATGAGAGAATTTTCATTTTTGAGTGAACTGTTCCTTTAAAGTAGGGTGACCAGACGTCCCCGTTTTCTGGGGACAGTCCTGGTTTTTGACGGTCTGTCCCCGACTGGAGCTGTCCCCGGAAATGTTCTTGTTTTTACTGCACATTCAAAACAGTACGCAAAGTGAAAATACATGGCAAGAATGCCACTATTGAAGCCTACCGGCAACAAGATTTACCGCGTCCTGTTTAATTTGGCCAACAGAGGGGGCTGCTCGCTATAGCAGCTTTAAGTCACTCGTCTTCCTTTACTGATTACATGTTCGTCTCTCATCATCACTCATCATCATCATCGTTATCAGCTTCGAGGTGAGGCACATATTAGCTATGTTATAAAGAAGATATATTGTTATGTATTATATAAAAGTAATGCATTTAAAATAAGAATACGGCATTAATAACATGGAAAAATAAATGAAATGTATAATAAAGTATCTGCAAAGAACAACAATAAATGAAAGTCTGCACATTACAGCATAGATTACATTGCGCTTTGCTGGGAAACAAGTGACCAAAAAGAAGCATCATAATGCATAAGAGTTAAGAAAAACAGGACCATATGATATACCATATGAGATAACTGATAGAAACAGTTAGGTGAAATAGTGCAATAATAATAATTATTATTATTATTATATAATATTGAATATCTTTGTGTCATGACTACAAAGTGTAAAAATCGCTAACAATATGTCTAAGGGGGACAATCAGCCCTTCAGGAATGAATTTCAGGCCCTGATATGAAGTGTTTCATATGATTTCAGTTGTAATACTGAGGGAAATGGTTGTCAAGTGAGATCATTTTTTTTGAAATTCCTCTGCCAGTTTGCCAGCAAGGAAATTGCCAGGTAAAGGTGAAGGAAAAGAGGAGAAGAGAAGGAATTTTAGAAGAGAGTAAGAAGAGTGATGTAAAGAGTGTGACCAAGGGCAGGTGTCCCTGTGCTGTGGAGTCAGCTGCAACTGTTCCAGTATTCAGTCATTGTTTATATATGTTTGTTTAGTTCACTTTTATGCCACAATGTCATCTACTGTATACAGTGTAGAAAAGAATAAAGTCATATGTAACAGAAGACAATTAAAAATGGTCAACTTTACCTCTGTAACAGAATGTCATTGAGACATATTCAACAGAGTTTGATATACTATAGTTCACGATATTATTACATTCACCATGGTCAAAATACATAACATCCGAATTGTCCCCCTTTTTTCATTAATAGATAAGTAATGTGAAATTTCAATGACATATTTACCACTGAACTAGAAATGTCCTTGTTTTTCATTTCAGAAATCTGGTCACCTTACTTTAAAGAAATGCTCCAGGTTGAATACAGTTTAAGCTCTTTTGACAGCATTTGTGGTATAATGTTGATTACCACAAAAATAATTTCAACTAGATCCTCATTTTAGTTATAAAAGCAAAAAATCCTGGTTACAGTAACGCACAGTGGAAGTGAATGGGGCCAGTCCATAAACATTAAAATACCAACTGTTTCAAAAGCATAACCATTAGACACAAACATTATGTGTAAACAGGATTTTAGTATAATAAAATCACTTACTAAACTTATCGATTTAAAGTTACACCCAATATTACAAATTCATCATCATCAGGGTTTGAAATTAACACCCGGCAACCTACTAAATGCGGGTAAAAATTGGCAGTGTCGGGTAACTCTATCATTCTTGCTAGCCACTTTAGCAGGTGATGTTTTCAGGGTGTCTCCTGCATTGAAATTTCTATGAAATTCGGGCGACTTGGAGCCGCGCTGCCAAAGCAGATTTAATGGTATTCATGCCTCTCATAACTTACATGTGCATATGAAGCCGAAAAGTTCATTTTAAACCCTAATTGTCATGATGACAAAACACAGGTAAACCCTGTAATCTGGTAATGCCTTAAAGCTGGCAAATCCCTGATTTTATCACACTAAAATCATGTGAACACCTATAATGTTTATGTCTTGTAGCTATACTTTTGAAACAGTGCGTATTTTAATGTTTATGGATTGGCCCCATTCACTTCTTTTTTTATAAAACGAGGGACATGTCGTAAATATTTTTTCTGGTAATCAACATTTTGCCATGAATGCTGTTGATTGAGCTTAACTTGTATTGAACCTGGAACTTTCCTTTAAGCAATATACTGTAGGTCCTGAAGAAATTAAAGGATCTCTTGGAGGTGGATAAAAGAATAAGGATGACAGAGAGGGAAATGGTGGCGGAAGTGCTTGATAAAGGCAGGAGGACAATCATAACCCCCTTTTCCTGTGGATGGGAAATGTGAATAATTAGCCTCACAAGGCCCAGCAAGTCATTTCCTGTTCAAGGATGACACAGTTCCACCTCACTGAGAATCTGTTATATGGCACCCTGAGCTAGTCAAGTGGAACTCTACCAAAAGTCCCGCACAATTCACGTTTCAGGGGCCGGTGTGGGAGAGCTTATGTTGTTTCATTGCGTGCAGAGAGATACAAGCAAGCGGTCCTCACTTCCTCCGATCCGTTCCCTCATCACATCAATCATCTCCATTCCTAACATTGCGATCACAGCGCCAGCAGTTCCACACTTGTTTTCCTCTCACATTTTTTAGGGCTGTTGATGGTGTCTCTCTCACACTAATGTTAGACACAGTGGACGCCGGGCACGAGGGGTTTTAGCTGCGACATGGGGTTCCCACACAGCTGTGCTAATTTGACCCTTCACGGACAGCTCAAGTCTGTACAGAGAAGGCACTTATGTGCATAAAGTGAGAGCATTCATCAAGACGAGAGATGGCCCACTTGTTGCTGAGGAAACAGTGTGTCATTTGACTTGTTCACCTCCCCCTGCCAACAAGCTCTAATCAGTTTAACATTTTTGCCTCTCTGTCCACTGCTGACTAACCATAAGAGAGGAATTTAATGTCTGTGTCAGTGCGGACACTCAGAGAATCTGGGTAGTAGGCTTCAAAACACAAAACTTATTGCATTTATTGTAGAGTTTATAGATTCTACCAGTGAAAAGTTTGGGGAAAAAACTTGACTGAATTTATGTTTCTCATATCTTAAAGGTCTTTTGATCTAAAGCAGGGACAGAAATTAAGGCATGCTCGGGGCAAAATTGCCCCCAAAATTCAGAATGTGGGGGCAAAAAATGTCCCTCTAGTCTACTGAATTCTGAATTGTTTTTTTTATTTATTTTTTTTTGTAACATATACAGTTCTCAATATTTTATTATAGTTATATATCTTATCGCATTATAATGAGTAGAATTTGATTATATTTAAGGGTGAGGTAATAAATTCTCAATCTTGAAAATTTGTATTATAAATTGATTAAACTAGATTATTTGACATTGACAGATCATACGCATCAATATTTTAAATGGGGGGAAAAATCAAACCCAGGGCAGGGGGCAAATTTTGCCCCTTTATGTAAAAGTTAATTTCTGACACTGATATAAAAGTTTATGCTTAAATGTTTAAAATCAGTTTTGTAGACAAAGACAAATTTATTTACAAAACTACAATTCATTGAATTGATTTACTTTAAAAGGATGAGTTGGGCCAGATAGTGAAGAAAAATTAGGCAGCAAGTGCCCATCATACATGGGAACTCCTTTAATACTGTTTAAAAAGCATACCATGTGGATACCTTAAAACACTGGTTGAGAAAATGTCTGAGCTGAGTGTGTAGTTGTAATCTAGGTAAAGGGTGGCTAATTTAAAGAAGCTAAAATATAATCGTTTTCTTTTTCTTCTTCTTTTTTTTTTTTTTTTTTTTGGTCTCTAAAAAATTCCCAAACTTCCATTTATGTTATTTTAATGTTTTAATAACTTTACTATTATGCTAAAATGTGTTACATAATACTGACAAAGAATGAGTAGAAGTGTCTGAACTTTTGCTGGGTTAATGCTATTACACAGACAAATGTTTTTTACACTTAGATTGCTAAATTGCACTCTACATACAGTAGCTGTGTCATATTTACTCTACATTTGAATCTACATGTGACTGGCTCCTCATTGTTAATGCTAATCACTGAGAGGGAAAGTGACGACACTATTTCGTATTAGTGTTATTGGCATTAGCGAGGGTTGATCGGCTCAGACTGTCCGAGTGCGTATGCAATACAAGTCATCTCTGCCCCCTCCTTACCTCTGCTCCTATGATAGGATCAAAACGCTGGATTAATGAGCATGTTCTCGGCTGATACACAAATTAGTAAGCACATTCTCGAATCACACACATAGATCTTCGAGCACTCTCTCTTGACACACAGACCTATAAACATACTCAATCTCTCCCCTAATCCATCTGGATCTCAAATGGGGACAAAAGAGATGTACCGATGGAAAAGAAGGCTTTAGCGACGTAGACACTGTTCCTTTATGGCGTCACAGGGGATCATGATCAAGTCATGCACACGTTTTTGGCAGACAAACAGACACATTGTAGACGGCAATACAGCATAACTCTTCGTAAGCAGATTTAGTTTGTCTATCTCTGCCCTCTTGGCCTTTTCTGTAAATTTAACATGGCACATAACACATTGCAGGATCATACAATAGACACTTTGGCTGTAAATGTGGACCCACAATAGTTACCCAGCATAGTGGAAACGTGTTAATGATTCATTCCCAAATTTAAAGGTGCTGTAAGTTATTTTTTAAAATGAAATGCAGAAAATGTTTCTATTTCATGTCAGATATCACTGAAATAGGTGCCATGTAATATCACACCTCTGTAACAGCCCTAGACTGGGTAAAATGCACAGAAAAAGATTAATGTGGGTTGTGGTCAGATCGTTTGTTTAGTAAACCAAAAGACTTTCTGCTGTCAAATGTTGTACGTGTTCACAGGGCACAGGATCAATCTGTTTCAGTAAAATAGTGTGTTTGTTTGTGTGCACAACTTTTAAATGTGGGGTTTTGAAAAGAGGGGTGTGGCTAATTCAACAGCTAATCTGATGGAAGTTCCAGAATGGTTAAAATATCTTACAGCACCTTTAAAGACCCAGTGAAATCAAAATGTTTCATAAAGTTTTGCTGCTTTTAGTTCATATCCATAAGCTTTAAGGTAGTGTAGGCAAGTGTACTAGCGTAAGGCTAGCGTACCTCTAAACATTTGTTTTCAGGAAGATTTAAGCATTTATTCTAAGTCTCTTTCTGCCAGCTAATTCTGTCCAATCAGATGCATTATAGAACAAAAATGCACCCTCCCCTACATATAATCAGCGCACGTGGCTGTTATAACTCATGCTGATGATATCTTCGCAGGGCACTTCAAACAGAATTTCCATTAAGAATCACTTAAGGTGGCCTGGGTAGCTCAGCGAGTAATGATGCTGACTACCACCCCTGGAGTCGCAAGTTCGAATCCAGGGTGTGCTGAGTGACTCCAGCCAGGTCTCCTAAGCAACCAAATTGGCCCGGTTGCTAGGGAGGGTAGAGTCACATGGGGTAACCTCCTCGGGGTCGTGATTAGTGGTTCTTGCTCTCAATGGAGTAGCTTGAGCCTCTACATGAGGAGTCTCCGCGGTGTCATGCACAGCGAGCCACGTGACAATATGCGCAGATTGACTATCTCAGAAGTGGAGGCAGCTGAGACTTGTCCACCGCCACCTGGATTGAGGTGAGTAACCGCGCCACCACAAGGACCTACTAAGTAGAATTGGGCATTCGAAATTGGGAGAAATGGGGATAATAATAATATATATATATATATATATATATATATATATATATATATATATATATATATATATATATATATATACATTTTTTTTTTTTTCTTTTTTAAGAATCATTTAAAAGGTGAGCTGTAAATGACCGTTATCACCTTTCAGCCCTCTGTAGCCCTCACAGAGGATGGTAATTGTCTTTGAAGGGAATACAGCAAAGGGATCAATTCTGAATGGAACTCAAACGTGGTAGTAGGATGTGAGGAAAGTGTTTAATGCAGCCATTTTTCAGAGGTTTTGTTTGGTGCATTGTGATTCAAAACATTGATATATTGTGATGTTTTACTCGCTTGTTTCCCATTCATCTGCATTGGACTTGCACAATGGCTCTGGCTTCATGCCAAGCAAAGACCACGATACGCTTTGTTTGTTTGTGGGGTGGTTATGTAGTAACGTGGTCAGTTAGATCATTGTTTGGTTTTTAATTCAGTGGAAAAGCAGTCGGACTCTGTATTGAGATCACTTATCGGTTTCCCTGGCTGAACATCGGCTCTGGCATGAGCAGTACCGCTGTAGAAAGGTGTGTGTGTGTGTTTGGCTTTGCCGGGCACTGCAATGTAAACTAAAGCATATTGGCTACTTTTAAAAAAGGCACGAGCCGTCTTCCCACCCAAATTCCAGTAGGAAGTAAGTTAACAGGCCAAATAAATCTTGTCGAGGCACTTCACTGGGACTTTAAAAAGCAAATCTCCAAAGGTTATCAGTTAGTTTACATTGTTTTCATATAGAACATATTTTATGTGGAATCCACTGCAGAAATCCAAACATTCCTTTCTTCTTATAAGGACATGACTAAGAATATAACATTGAAAATGAGTTCTTTTCAGATGATAGCATTCAGGAATTGCATACTTATTATAAACTCAGGTTTCTTAGATAACACTTTAAAAACAAGTGTTTGCTGCAGTTAAAGGTGCACTCAGTCATTTTTATGTATGTCGTTTAAACTAACACCCTGTCAAAAACGAATAGATCCCTTTCTATTCTATAAAGCTGTCTACAGTGGAGAGTCCGTTGTGGCGCGTTGCATTGCACCAACAGTAAACGGATGCGCCGTTCAATAGCTGATGTGCTGCAGAGATACTCCAGCCACTTTATTACCTGTCCATCTGAAATAAACGATTTTTGCTTGCCAAATATCTTACATTTGAATCTTTTTGCCATGAATTTAGTTTTTTACATAAAGCCATGTCATGATTACATAATTGTCTGATCGTGGTTATTTGCTCTAACTTCGGTTTTGAGAGAAAAACGATAATTGTGCACTTTAAATTCTAATCGCATTTCACATTCAAAATAAGGAAATTTTAAGCGAATATGCCATGATGTTTGTGTATCTCATTTTTCAGTGTTATTGCATATGAGCACTCCAAATGAACAGATGCGGACAACACCCAGAGGAGCTGCTGAAGAGCCTAGGAATATGAGCCGCTTCTGAAGCCCTCTGATGTGTGCACCTTCTGTGGAGGTTTGTGCCAAATTTCCATGTGTTGTGTTGCATCAACGGACCCACCTGGTATGGACAGGGTGTTACACTGACACCTAGGGGTGTGGATGCACCATCATTTAAACACATTAGTTTTCAGTTACCAATGCCATTGAAGAACTTCACTCTTCATAGTTAGCCATGATGAATTTAATCCATGAGTATAAGTGTCCAACAACAGTGGTTTACAGGTTACAGAGATTAAGCGAGTAGTATTCAGCTGGTCGTGTGATCCTAAAATGGCAGCCCCCCATAAGGACACCCTCTCCAAGAATAAAACATCATTTTCTTCATTTGTTTGAAAATTACTATTCATTTCTTTAGGTGTAAAACTACGAGAGGGAAAACAAAAGAGAAAATAACAGATTGGTTAGTGACCTGTTTCCGCTCAGGCTGATAGAATAACAGAGGTCAGATGTCATGACCCTGACCCCTCTGTCAATCTCATAATGAGAATGAGACTAGATGAAGAGCCCAATGTTCCAATACCATACATTTATAATAATCCAATAATGAAAGCCACCTTTGTCTTACACTAATTGCACTGCTGCTTGTGAAAATAAAGCACGATTTTACCATTATGTCAATACCATTATGCAATTGCAAGTTATGCTCAGATCTTTGTATAAAATGTATGATAAGATTATGAGCTTTAAGATTAAGATCTTTGCAATCTTGAAATTTACACCAGTCATATTCAATCTCATTTAATTTGATCTCATCTAATGTCAGTTTCTCATTGTGACTCAGATATATGGTCTTTTAAGTAAGATTATACTAAGAAGACTTGGTTCATATACTTTACACAATGCAGTAATAAAACCATAACAAAGATGACCACAACAAAGTTAAAAACCCAAAGGATGACATACTCCAAACTTACAAAACAGTGAAAGAACTTGATTACTTTTCTTTCCATCCACCACCCCACACCTCCACCAATGAAATGTCCATTATTCATTTCACAAGGGCAGGTTTAAGATAAATGTTGAAAATAACAATGGGGGTCCCACATTTCAAGGAAGAATAATATTTATTTCAGAACCGATTGTCTATGTCGTGGTAAGTAAAAGCTGGACTTGTAAACAGAAAGTGTAAATGTTCTAAAAGTGCGAGTGAGAAGCACTAAGCAGAAAAATTTCCCAAGCACTCTATCTCTTACTACCTCAAATACCACTGGCTTTACT
Organism: Myxocyprinus asiaticus; assembly: GCF_019703515.2. NCBI lineage: Eukaryota > Metazoa > Chordata > Actinopteri > Cypriniformes > Catostomidae > Myxocyprinus > Myxocyprinus asiaticus. The sequence goes on from NC_059366.1 coordinate 34,845,042, forward strand.
GTGTGTCATCTGGCCAGGATCAGCAGTTAAGTACCGTCAGACTGACAGCGTCGTTGAACAGCTTAAGAGAGCACACAGATGAAGATGTACATGCATGTACGTACACAAGCATTGCATTGAAATGTGCATTCTTTATAAAGTCTATCTGCATTTGCAATGGCCCCAAAAAGTATTTGGACACTTAAGCCACATTTAAAAATGTATGATTTTCATTGTAAAATATACACAATATCAAAACAAGAGGCATCTGCAAACAAATGATGCTAGAACTTTTCTTGAAACTAACTTCACTTTTCTTAGCCATTTTTTCTAATAATTTTACCCACCTGGTCTCAGTGTGATTTTCAGTGGATGTACCTGTATGAAGTTAGTTCCCTTCAAGTTCACATGTATATACTGTATATATACTGTATATATTCCACTATATTTGATGACCAGAAAATGTCCAAAACTTTTTTCTTAATTTTGAACCAAATATCTATGGATTTGATCATTTAAAACATAACAAACTTCTTTCTGTGAAATGTTTTGTATGAAAAGTGTGCATGTACTAATCTTTTAAAATAAATGCTTGGTTTGATGTTTTGTTATCTAATGCAATGACAGATATTTTTAAGAATGGCTTAAGTGTCCAAATACTTTTTGAGTCCACTGTTTATAAACAAATATTAACCCAAATACATTCTATTACCATCCCTCAAGATAGGGGTTTTACAAAAATGTCATACAGTAGCCCTCTTGAAATGACAAAATATTTCAGCAACCATTTCCAGGACCTTTCTGTCTTTTTCTCATATTCCCAACCTCCCTCTCTCTCTCTCCCTCTGTCCAGCCAGGACACATGTTGACTGTGCACAACAGTATTATTTTTGGAACAACATTAGTACGTCATTATTTCCGAGAGGCATTTGAGTTCTATGAAACCCCTTCTTTTAAAAGGCTCTATCTCTATTCATCTGCCAGCAATGTTCTATTTCACCATCGTCCAGCTGTGTGCACTTTGAAGATGTGCAGAATTGATCTTTCATAAATCCTCAGTGCATTTCAATTACTTTGACAGAACTTTGGTCATTACCTATGGTATTTATTGAATAACACACTATGACCACCAACCTGGCTGTTTGTCATTAAAGAATCTTTAATATTTCATGAATGCATCAATTATTATTGATGAAATACAGTAAAGGTCCAATAATGTAAAACGTCCAGATTGCCAAATTGCTTGATAATGTAGAACAAAATGCCAACTGGTTCAAAAAACTAAATAATGCTCTTGTAAGGTACACTGCCGTTCAAAAGTTTGGGGTCTCTTACTCATTCTTTATTATAATTTTTTTTCTTCACATTTTAGAATAATAGTAAAGTCATCAAAACTATGGAATAACAGAAATGGAACTATGGGAATTATGTTGTGACTAAAAAAAAATCAAAAATAAATCAAAACTGTGTTATATTTTAGCATCTTCAAAGTAGCTACCCTTGGCTGAGAATTTGCAGAAACTTGCTCTTGGCATTTTCTCAAACAACTTCTTGAGGTATCACACTGGGATGCTTTTAAATCAGTATTAAAGGAGTTCCCATCTATGTTGGGCACTTATTGGCTGCTTTTCTTTATTATTTGGTCATCCATTTCAAAAACGTTTTTTTTTTTTTTTTTTATAAAATTTTAGTTTTGTAATGAAATAAATTAATATGTTGACACAATTATATTTTTGTCTACAAATATAATTTCATTTAAGCATATGCCTTCAGATCAAAAGGTTTTTAAGATCACGTGAAACATTTCAGTCAAGTGACCCCTAACTTTTGAACGGCAGTGTATATGGCCCCATGGCAAACCAAGAAAAATGCATCAATTTATTAAAATAGCTAGAACAACTGATTAGAGCGAACTAAATGTATTTTTCTCTTGCACTGACAGTCTCACAAGTGTAAAAATTATCCCTTGAAAGTTCTCTAATAATGGGGCCAATCCATAAATGTTAAAATACTCTCTGTTTCAAAAGTATAGTAACAAGATGTAAACAATATGTGTGTGTTAACATGATTTTAGTTGCTAACCTTTTCAATGCAAAGTTATATACAATTTTACAACTTTAATAATTTAAACAACTTTAAAGCTCAAATTATACACACGTTTCAGCAGAAGAATGAATGTACAGTTAAGCATGTTTATAAAATTATAAACTTTACATTTCTGCCTTTAAATCCACCAAAAATTGGCCCCATTCACTTCCATTGTAAGTGCCTCACTGTAACCTCGTTTTTTGTTTTTAAAGAAAAGAGTGAAAAAGAGAGTCTAAATTATTTTTTGTGGTAATCAACATTATATCACAGATGCTGTCAATAGAGGACCCTGAATATTCCCTTAAGGACATAATCTATTTTACTACATTCTTGACAGGAACTCAAGTCTCCTGCATTGGTGAAATGTAATATGAGAGGTGGCAACAAGCTTAAGTAATTGGACTGGTATACAATATTAAGTGTCTGACAACAATAGATAGTCATCTCTCCAGTGGCCATCTGACCCTTTATTCCTAGGGTCAGGCATGATTTAAAAGCACATAACTGCCTGGTTTGATCTCAGTGAAGGATGGAAAAGGGGAAAGGAGGCAGAGTGAGACCGGAAAAACCTAGTCCAGTCCAATGACCCGTACACATCTATGGTCACCAGTTGAATGTGGGCCCCCAAAGGTTTGCGGCTCACTTGTGTGGTCATTAGTCTAATCACATTAGCCCTGGGGCAGCTTTACAAACACAGACTGTGGCCCATGGCTATGGTGGAATGCAAAAAGTCATATAAACTACAGCTTAGAAAGTCGAATTACACTGTTAAAGGTGCAAAATGTAACATTTTTTATGTAATATTCGCCTTTTTTTGCCAATGTGTGAACGGCTTGTAACGCAACTTAAAAAATGAGCCCTTCCTGGACTTCCTAGGTTGCCTATTAAAGCCTGTAGACTGATTTTCATGCGAAGGGAGCGGGTCGCTTTTGCCGGGAAAATCCAAAGGATGTGACATTTTGCGTGCTCCCGAGAGCCTTGCCTCAGTGCTTCCTTATTTAACAATGTCAACAGACAGTCTGCAACACTAGGTAACATTATCTTAGAGATGGAATCCAGCAAACAGCTGGCTCCAAACACAACACCGACTCCTACACAAATTCAGCGTAAGCCAAAAAAAAACAACAAAAAAAAAACATTTATCTACTGAATCCCGTCTGGCTAAGCGGGAACGTGATCAAGCGAAAACTAGAGTGAACATCAGCAGGACATTTGATTCCTGGAGGGACCTTCGTTCGGTTTTGGGGATCAAAACCGACCCTGAAGAATTGGCATTCTTCTTATTGGACAGGTAAGCTTACATAACTGCAAAGCATGTGAAATATAGTGCCATAAGGATTGATCTGTGTAATTTTAGCTAACTTGATCTTGCCTGCTAACGCTGACGAATTGCAAGCTACCTTGCTTCGTAACTTTCAAATAATTTCAACGATCTTCTCTATATACTAAAAGTCAGGTTAATGTCAATGTTAATCTGTAATTATTCAGCAAGGTAAACTACAATAACACATGAAATGAATTCTAGACAATGTTCAAGATAATGCAAAAAGCTCCATTATTAGTGTAACGTAACTTGGTTATACAGAAAATATATATATTCTATTATTATAAAACAATAGCGCATCGATATATCGAAATGACAGTTGTGATGGAATCACATCAATACTGAACTGTGTCAACATATTTATAATGTACACTCTATTTTATAAACAGCTACTGTCATAATCCACCAGATTTAACTAACAGCTATTGATAAAGCTGGCTAACTAGCTAACGCTGACATAGGCTATCGTATAAATGCAGTCAATGTATCATGCAAAGAAAAGTGATTACTTCAAACTACAGTTTCGCATAGTCAGGCCTATATCCACACTTTGTTTTAGCCCTGTTGCAGCACTGGAGAGTCAAATATAATATACAGTCTCAAGGTTTGTAGTAAAACAATCATAACTGTGTAATTTTAATTATGCTACCTTATCTGTCATCATGATGCTGGTGAATCACGTTCAGTCTCTTTGTTTTTGTTATGCTCGCTCGTGTCCCTATTGAGTGTGTGCGTGCGCGATCATGAGCAACAGGCTGCAGTTCACTTAACGGCCACAGGTGTCATTAATAACAAGGGTTTCTGAATCTTACATACTGCACCTTTAACAACAGTCCACGACAATCACAACACCCGTATTCTGAACTTGAAATCTTCGTATTACATTCTCAGAGTCGATTCTGAACTTGAAATCTACAGCTTCAACAACTCTTCATACGACAGCCTCAGAATTAACAATAAATACTCATCATTAAAAAATTTTAATGCACACAATACGCATCTTGATACATCAAATATAAAGACCTTCGCTCACCATATTCAGTGTGATGGCTGAGCTCAGTAGCATCTCTTACTGCTGGTCATTGTAAGAGACCGATCACACCGAACACGTTTTTGCATCCGTCCTCACAGTTTTTCAATTATTTTCCTATGTAAACATGTTATTTTCGTTCCCTTGCATTGTTTCGGCCTGAATAACTCTGTTCAATCAGTGATTCAATCAGTTGAATCATTCCATGACTCACTCATAACACACTGAAAATATACTCATTTGTCACCACCTACTGAAGTTTAGATGTAATCTGCAGAAATGGTGACAGAAATCTTTTTATTGAACAGTTTGAAAAGACTTGACACACTGGGATGAATCTAAATCCCCACCAATATAACTCACGCATCATCTTAAAATCCCCCATTACAATAGATTAATGATAGCATATTATATCTACTTCCTCTTACAAGCAGCGTCATCAGGACAGGTGAAGAAGACTCAACAAGGTTGTAGCTTAAATCCCACAAATTCTGACCTGTCTGACTTTCAAAAGAGGGAGTTTGGCATCCAAGATGAAATGTGAATGAGAATATCAAAATGGGAGAAACCCTTTGAGGGGAAAGCGCTCAAGTTTTGAGGTCTAAATAGTCTAATTAACCCATACTACATAGACTGGCTATTTGAATGCACTGAGTAACCTGAACCCTCTATTGGGGGTCAGAGTCTTTTAAAGGCATAGTGACTGGGACAAAAGGTCCAGTGCACCTTTAATCTTGAACCTCACCGAAAGGAAATATCAGCCTGGCATCGTGCCCTCAACTTGCTATGGTTCTCCTTTATCTGGCCACACAAATTAATGAGGTTTCTGCTGTGATTCTGCTGTCATTACCATATAAAGGTGAACAGGCTTATCAGATAGTCAGTTAATCTGCGCTTAAACTCGTATAAGAATTTGACATATTATGAAATAAAATGTTGCTTGTATTTCCTCTAAAGATGTTTTCTCTCATTGGTGTGCTACCACACACTACTTAGATTTAACACAGAGATCAATGAAGTTTGATCCTCAGCTGTCTTTCAACAACAAGATAAATAGACTCCAAACACACTGACTAAAGAGCAATATGATGGACATGTAGAAATGCACTTTTCCTACTGGGGTTGCTTATCAGAGGATATGATACCACAAACCTGTCTGATCCACATAGTACATAGGTTGTAAAATGACATGGCGAAATAACCCACTAGTTACTGATTACCCGCTGTCTCATGCTGCGTGACTAAGGTCTGGGGTATGACCTGTGTAGCATGACCTGTAATGTCCAAAAAATATATATTTCACTAAGTGCGGCAAATAATCAAGCCAGAAATTTTTGCAGAATGTAGAATTACATATTTGAATAGCTTATCAAATGTTGCCCCCTCCCCACAAGAGGGCAGCAAGGGCCATTGGGGCAATAGGTGGTTTTAATCAACTCTAGATAATTGTACACCGATCAGCCACAACCTTAAAACCACCTGCCTAATATTGTGTAGGTCCCCTTCATGCTGCCAAAACAGCGCTAACTCGCATCTCAGAATAGCATTCTGAGATGCTATTCTTCTCACCACAATTGTTCAGTGGTTATCTGAGTTACCGAAGACTTTGTCAGTTCGAACCAGTCTGGCCATTCTCTGTTGACCTCTCTCATCAACAAGGCATTTCCGTCCACAGAACTGCCGTTCACTGGATTTTTTTATTGTATTTGGCACCATTCTGAGTAAATTCTATAGACTGTTGTGTGTGAAAATTCCAAGAGATCAGCAGTTACAGAAATATTCAAACCAGCCCATCTGGCATCAACAATCATCCATGTGATTATCTAATCAGCCAATCGTGTAGCAGCAGTGCAGTGCAGAAAATCATTCAGATACGGGTCAGGAGCTTCAGTTAATGTTCACATCAACCATCAGAATGGGGAATAATGTGATCACAGTGATTTGAAGTGTGACATGATTGTTGGTGCCAGATGGGCTGGTTTGAGTATTTGTGTAACTGCTGATCTCCTGGGATTTTCACGCACAACAGTCTGTAGAATTTACTCAGAATGGTGCCTAAAAAAAACCAAAAAACAAACAAACAAACAAACAAAAACAAAAATTCAGTGAACGGCACTGTTTTTGCGGTACGAGGGGGACCTACACAATATTAGGCAGGTGGTTTTAATGTTGTGGCTGATCAGTGTATGTTGCATATGCACACAGTGCAGTGCACAGCACAGAGACTCTGAAAGCTGAAACACTCTGAATGCTGACATCATAAGATGATGAATGATCTTTTTTGTGCCAATGTTACAACACAAATGATTTGTATGTTTTTCTGAGTTCTTAAATATTCCCTCCAAATTCTAACATTTTCTTGGCTTCTTATTACTGTGCGAAAGACATAGATGCTGAATGATAATTAATGTATTTATTGGTTGTATCTAGATGATAAATAGATAAATAGATAGATAGACAGACAGACTACTCTTAATGCTATTTACCTTAACAACTTTATTTATTGACATTAACAACTTTATTTATTGTCATGTAAACGGTTTCAAATGTGCGGCAGTGCTGAAAACTTATTAACAGGAACATGCAGTTACTTCACTGCAAGCCTCTCAGCAGCTCCAGCTTGTAAGACTGGGGGACATGGGGGGCGGGGCTTCCCTACAAGCCAAACCTCCCTTAACTTTTGCCACCCCCATTAAGTGAACTTGGTGTATTGAATGCGCAGCCAGTCAGTCGCGGACAAACGCTCCCATGGCTTCTGTGTAATGTATACCCGCCGCTGAGAAAGAGAAAGAGAGAGAGAGAGAGAAAAAAAAAACAGAATAAGAAAGATTTCAGATACGTTGGGATAATAGGAGGCAGTTTCCTATACATTGAAAAATAGTCTTCTGGAAGAAATAATAATAATAATAATAAAATAATAATAAAGTTGTCTCCACCCGTGCATGTTAAATCGGGGAGTACATTAGAGCCGTGAGACGGCTAGAACTTCTGAGTTTCAAAGCAACACCAACAAGAAGGCATGATTGGGCGACGGAGTCCAGTATTTTCTGCCTTCTACCTTAATGCCTTTTTGTTATGCTTGCCGACGAAGGTAAGTCGATTTTGGGTCATTTATTAAAGTTTATTTTCTTGCACTATGGTTAAAATATGATTTTCTTCATTTTTCCTGTTATTTAAACATTTGTTCAGTAACCTCACAACTCTGATTGCAACTAACATTTTGTATGCTAGACTAAATTGTACAGGGGTTATAATCGGATCCCTGGTTGTTTATCTGGCAGACAACCGCTGATAACATGAACAACCTTGCTCGGTACTTTCAAAAGCAGCGCAAAAGTTCAGTCTAGTTGAATTTGACATTGACAGATTATCAGATGGTTTGCAACCGTTGAAGTGTTTTAGAAAGTGAGACATTTTTATTTTATTTTAATTCTGGATTTCATGCACATGCATTTACAGCACAGATGTGTTCTTCTCAACAGGTGTCTGACGCGTCGGGACACTTCGAGTTGGAAATCTTATCGATGCAAAACGCGAAAGGCGAACTGCAGGACGGCTCGTGCTGCGACGGCGCGAGGAACCCAGCGGATCGCAAATGCACGCGGGACGAATGTGATACTTATTTTAAAGTTTGTCTGAAGGAATATCAATCGCGAGTGTCCGCGGCTGGGCCTTGCAGTTTCGGAACTGGATCTACGCCCGTTCTTGGTGGGAATAAATTTTCGACCAAGGGTACGCGGAGTGAAAAGTCAAGGATTGTTTTACCCTTCAGTTTCGCTTGGCCGGTAAGTGGCTGTCCTTCTTTTTCTCTTGGCAATATATTTTTTTCTTCTTTTTTGTAAGTGTACATTTAATATGAGGTCACGACATGTTATGATGATGCAACGCTGGTGGATACACAGTTGCGACTTTCCACTCCACGTGCGCTGTTTGTTCCTGGAGTTTACCTTTTTAATTTCAGTTATGCATGGGTTATTCGATTGTTTTGGCAAATATAATGAATCCCAAAATAACCCACAAGACACATTGAGTAAAGCTTGTCGTGGTCAAATAGAATGCTCTTACCTGTCAGTCCTAATACATGCTGCTCTATTTGTTTATTTGCGTGTGTTTGAGTGAGTGTTTTCAGTCAGTGCGGTTTCAAATGTTCAGAGTTGCATGAACTTGCCTGTTGCTAGTGGCTCGAGTTAATTTACTCATTTCAGTGGCTCCTAAACTCCTCACTTGTATGTGGCAGTCAGCTAATTTTAACTCGCTAAATAAATACGTCAAATAAACAGCTGATGTTGTCTTCCACCTACCCCGTGTCTTCATTTGTGTTACTGTATTAGAATACAAATAAAAGAAGATTTGTTTGGTGTGAAGCGCATGAGCATAAGTGTTCCAGAGTGGAGAGATTGCCAATGTTTGTCTTGCAGCTCTAAATAATGTATTAGTGTACCGTGATTTTTTCAGTTGGCAGTCATCTGTTTAAGTGGCTTTTATAGCGTTGATCTGCAGTACATTTGTGTGTTATGATGTAATTGGAATCCCTGCAATATATAGGCTACAACAGGAGATACACCTTTATATTAACTTTATAAATAGTGTGGTGTTTAACTGTTTAATTTGGTAGCAACTCATTATTCGGAACAATTTTAGTGGTATTTGGCAACTTAATATAGTGTGATGGGATTACCCACTCAGTATAGCTTGTGAGATATTCAGGACCTTTGGTGCTTGGACACTGAACTGTCTTTTGGTTCTGTTGGTGCGTGTGTTTATGCACCTGCTCGCATGATGATGTCATAATGGATAAACTTCTCAGCAGCAGGGTCGAAATGATACAAAATCAAAAGATGAACTTTCAGTCAGACAATGAAATGTATCCCTGTTTGAACTGTTAGCCCTTGCTGAGCTGTCCACTTGTCCAAATGTGAACTATAGATGGTCAGTGGGCATGTGTTGATCAAACTTGGGCTGTTTCTGTGATGAGGACTTCCACATTGTAAAAATTAAAAGACAATTGAGGAACTATTTGAAGTTCCTCATCTGCCACACTAGTTGAACCCTCTGGAGATCCTCCAGACACCCTTTCAGTTCTGAACCTTGCAGTAGCTCCATCTTAAAGGAAAGGCTTTGAGGTTCTTGAAATATATTTAAAGTTCCTTGAATACATGAATGGGATATTTAAGGCTCGTTTAAAGGGTGTCTGGAGGATCTCCAGAGGGTTTCGTTGGTGTGGCAGCTAAGGAACCTTGAATGGTGCCTTCTCAATCTTTTAATGTTTGCAGTACTTCAAAGCATGAATAAACTTTGAAATCGGATGGCAAAATAGTTGCAACAAAACAGTGAATCCAATGGCCTCATTAAAGACACTACAAATGGCTGTTTTTTTAATCTTCAAAATTAGGATTAAAGATACAATTATGGTAGCACACTTCAGACAGTAAATAGGCTGCCAGTATTTTATTCAATAATAATTTTTTTTTGGTTGGCCTCTGCGGGGGGGTTTATGTTTAGGCTTTGTGTCAGTCACGGCTGGCTGGAGAGTAGGTATTGCACCTTTTAACTATGCAACCCTCAGTAATTACTAAAGTTAATGAAGTTCTCAGCATGTTCCCAGACACAACAGCATCTCATCACCACACTTTGATTTCAGTTAGTAGAATACCACAAATTTATTTTGCATCTTTTACTGCAATTGAGTGGCTTTTAGTTATAGAGAGGGGTACAGAGAGTAAAAGAGACAGAGGGTTTGGGGCATGGCCCACCCAGACTGAGTCAGCTCCAGCGAACATGAAGCAGGGAGTTTGGGGGGGGGGGTTTGTGGGGGACAATGGCCGGGCCAAGCTGGCTACAGGGAGGATTAATGTGCATAATGGAGCCAGTCCAGGAATAATGCCGGTTCAGGGCAAGCAACAGGAAGCCACGTTCAACTCAGCAGTGATGAGATCGGCTCCTAGACAAACCCAGCCCCAGCCCTGACCTTACTTCTCATACTGGCCGTTTCAGCACATTACAGCGCTGCTCTCTGGTCCCATGGCCCTGAATGCATCTGGGGCCTGTCTGCTCAGCAAGTGCCAAAGCCAAAGAGCTGGTTCACCAGCAAATTGGATAATTTCATATTTCCTGTTCCATCTTCCAATCTGTTAAATGGTCTGTGAACCCATTCCCTTTCCTAAATCCAAACTAGTATTTATGTGTGTTTCGAATATATGTCCCATGCAAAGTCAATACAAAAGCAATTCAAATGCTGAAACCATTAACCATTTTATAAATGTATACAATTTTATATCATTCAATCACCCTCATGTTGTTCCACACCCTTATGACTTTCTTCCTTGGAAGACAAAAGGAAATGTTAGGAGGAATGCTAGCTTCAGTTACTATTCATCTTTCATTGTATGAATGCAAAAGAAACAACACGAGGGTGTGTAAATGTTGACAGCATTTTCATTTTTTTTGCAAACTATCCCATATTAAAGGAGTATTCTGGGTCAATACAAACTTCAATACAAGTTTTGACTTGTCCCTCCTTTTCTTTATAAAAAATGCAAGTATCAAGGTTGCAGTGAGGCACATACGATGGAGGTGAATGGGGCCAATTTTTGGAGGGTTTAAAGGCAGAAATGTGAAGCTTATAATTTTATAAAAACACTTACATTAATTCTTCTGTTAAATTTTGTGTATTATTTGAGCTGTAATGTTGTTTAAATTGTTAATAGTCATTTTAGGGTTTTAGGGTTTACAGTGTTAGTCATCATGGCAACAAAGTTGTAAAATTGGATATAACTTTACACAGAAAAGGTTAGTAAGTGATTTTATCATTCTAAAATCATGTTAACAGGCATATTGTTTACATCTTGAAGCAATACTTTTGAAACATTGATTTTAAAGTTTACTGATTGGCCTCATTGCACTTCCATTGCAAGTGCAGCACTGTAACCCAGATTATTGTTTTTTTTTTCTTTGTTTTTTTTTTTTTCAAATAAAAGGTGGGACAATTTGACAAATTTTTATGGTAATCAACATCATGCCACAAATGCTATCGATTGAGGTTTACTTGTTTTGAACATGGAATATTTTTCTAAACTACTATGTTTGCTTTGCTGAGCATGCTGTCTCCATTCTCTCTTGTGCCAATGGAAAAGACAGCAAAGAGGGACATAACTGTGGTAAGGGACAGTGAAAAAGCAGGTGAACCGTCTGTATGTATATCCTGTCTTGAGACAAAGAGCTGCTGGCAGCAAAGGGTATAGTGACATGTTTGCTTTATATGGTCACCTCTCATCTGGTACTTAAATGCAAATTACTCATGCCATAGTAGGGGGAAATGCTTGCTATTTTCTCACCCTTATTCAGCTCTTGAATGAGGTATTGTTAGGCCATTGTAAAGTTGTGTGGTATTGTGGTCAATGTGCATCTAATGTTCTGTTTAGCACAGAACAACTTTTCACAATCACCCCATACACAACTTTCATGGCTCAGACATATTGCTACTTGAAAACACTTTGTGTTCTGGTGGTATTAAGATATCTAGTCTTGAATGCTCAACTTCCGAACAGAGATCAGGTGGTACGCACGCACACATCTGACAGCTGATGTGCTGTTTGATCCGATTCTCTACTCAGTAGTCCCTGCTTGTGATCATTGTCGTGAGTGACAGGAGATTAGATGGCTGCCAGTAGTGCTTGTTTGTGCTCAGGTGAGTGACATACCTGTTATCAGGGAAGCCTGTCTTATTTTCCACGCCAGAGAGAGCAGTGAAATATTGTCAAAGGAGCCCGTCTTATCTCTGGCCACAACTCCTGATAGTGATCTTTTTGCAAAAAATGCCTTCCTCCTCATTTTTCGACTGTGATTGCACCTCCTGCTTTAGTATGGCAAAAAGGGTGTCTACCTCCTTGGTCATAATCTACTTTTCCGAGCCACTAATTTAAACCCGTTGACTTTGATTGATTGGAATTTGCTGTGCTCTATCCGGAGCCATTGTTCGGACCATTTGTCACACTCCGTATTAGCTTGTCCTTATTAGAAATTGCACTTTCACCAGTGA